>NW_027180210.1:72500-80000 GCF_036669925.1 Montipora capricornis | reverse complement strand
TGAAAACTGATAAAAACTTATTCATGCATAAGTTTGTTGTGAAAACGCTCGCTTTTTCTTCGACGAAGAAGGAAGTTCCCACCTTCCGCCCAATCTCACAGCTCACGATCAAGCAAGAAACGCTTCATGTGGACGATGGACTGATGTTTTTCTGGTCGTGCAATATTAGGGCCTTTTATACAAGAGAAAACAAGCCGCGGTTTACTCTAGCCACGGTGTACAAAATACGCAAAAGGAACTATTTATACGAATATATATTCCCAGGTCAATATAAGCCGCGGCTTGAAAAAGACGTGAACGTAGATTTTGTATCATTTATACGGTACGGGGTGAACATTCGAGTCTTCTGTAAGCCGCGACCAGAGAAACCCGCGGCTTATTTTCTCTCGTATAAATGGGGGTATGGCCCTATTGTGATTGACCATCTTCGGAAGTTCGTGGTTGACAAGCACCTTGATCATTCATTTGGCATTTTAGCTGTGTCCTTTCAACTTTTAACGTGGTGCACCGGTAGTGCAGAAGACCTCATTTTTTTTATTTATACCAACTAATGCCGATCGAGATACGTAATTACTGTTCCTTTGTGTTTAAAATGTCTTTAGGGCAGCAAAAAAGTGTTTTTCTTAACCTGAAACCTTATAAAACAAGCTTAAAATAATATTGCTGAGAAAAAAAAATCGCATAATTTACATTTATATTTATCGCATAATTGGCCTTTTTAATCGCACAATCTGCCCTGAAAAAATCGCATAACTTGCATTTTTTAATCGCACCCTATCAGAAGGCCTGATTTGTAGGAATTGTTGTCAGCGCAAAAGAAACGAAAGCGCTCTTCACGAGTTGAATACAGCACTATTCAAAAGATTGTCCACTCGAAAACGTCTCCCGCTATTCCTTACCAGTCAATGTAATCCCAATTACGCCTTGCTCGGACCAGCCTAGCGATTCTCAAGCACAGTCTACAAAGCGTAATGCCCTGGAAGATTTGAGATGTGAACACATCGAGGAAAATAACAGCTCATTGGGAACGATCTGTGCTGCTCTGAAGATCAGAGCCGTACCCGGTTGGAAGGCTTGCAAATACATCCTTTCCTTTAAAGAGGGCTTCTATGCTATAAAGCCAAGGTATCTTAAAACTATCCGAGACGTTCCTCAATGCACGTTTGAAATCTACCTCATTGACCACCATTTTGAGAATTTAGCTCCAACGAAATATGAGCCACGCAAATTTTGGTCAGCGTAGATCACGTAATAATGTACATGTATGCAAAATTATTCCGGAACACGATTACTAACAGTAAATCACAGAAGCTCCTCTCCGATTTTTTTTTTTGGAGAGCGGGCAGCTTTACACAGGCTAAATAATTTTGGGGGTCTTTGGAAATGATGATATCTTCAAAAGTGTACTCCTAAGTTAGCAGTGCACATGTTAGGCCATATTGCCTCAGTGGTCTAATTCAGATGACGACAAGAGCTGAATTAAGAGCTGAATTAAGTTTAGTTTTCTTTATGTGCCAACTAATTATAAAACAATAATGTTATTGTTAACATCTCTTTCAGGTATGTTGCCCTTTCCAACAATGAAAGTACAGATTTTAAGGTAAGATTTTGAAGTATAATCAACTGGAATAAAGTAATAGCTGGGAGAAATGACAGAGTTCATCCGATGAAAACATCAGCTTCATCATTATTCCCTTCGTCAATGTCGTTGTATTGTCATTAGCATTGTCATTTTAACATGGCCTCTGATAGGATGCGGAAAAAAATTAAAGATTACGCAGACATTTTCGGCCATATTATGCGGAAACATGCGTTGATTATGCGGAAATTTAAACAAGTTATAAAACTAATAATTAGGCCCGTCGAATGTATTTACATGCTTATGGTAAATCTGTAATCGAAATCGCAACCAATACAATGGCATTTGTGACTGAATTTTTGCCCTTTGTGATTAAAATACATGGAGGAGTCACCAATTTACGACCAGCTTTCACCGTTGAAATAAAAGGGTTAGCAGTTGGGATTTTGCCGCAACTTTTGGTAAAATAAAGCGATAAAAAATTATTTTGTTTCTCGTCATGAAGTTTGTTTCAATTTGGACATACTGGACATACTAACACCTTTGGAGCGCGATAGAGTTATTGAGGACGAAACTTGTTCTGGTAAGAGTTGCTGGGCTACAAAGATTATAAACCGGACCTTCAAGTTTTTAAAGTTCTCAATTTGCTGTCTTCGACAGGACGTCAAGGAATCTCTCCATTATATTCAATTTTTCATTACGCATTTTCTGCGCAAGGACAAATTTTGCTTCTTCCTCTTTCTGCTTTTCTTCCTTGTACTCGGTCAGAAACTCAATCATTTCAGTAGCGGACGACTTTGAGCGGCGTTTCTTCTTCTTCTTTGGTGGCTCTCGGCAGCTTGCCAGAGGTAATTCCTCCTCATCATCCGTTGACGTATTGCCTGTGGCCGGCTTTGCTGTCAAAGAAGAAACGGTAGCCGTTGGAATTATCTTCGGATCAGTTCCGAAAAACTCTTCCAGCTCTTCTTGGAAGTCGCACTCTTTCCGGTCGTTACCCGTTTTGTCGTTGTGTTCCTTGACTTTTTTATACTTCTCCTCCAGTTTCTTCCATTTGTTGGAACACTGTTTGCCTGTAACTTTCACTGATGAAGTTAAATTAAACTTTTCCGCAATTCTTTGCCAAGCCACGTTTTTGCAGATAATTTTTGCCTTTTGCGAACAGATCATCATTTTCATGTCGTGGTGAAATTACATGTAATAATTTCGTACTTTTTGTCGACCAAGTGAGTAATTTCGTTTCTTCGCCGTCAAGTTCTGCAATAACAAATATATAAGCTTAAGAGCTTAATGTTTTACGCACCACCAGTACGGCTAAAGAAAGCAATAATAATACCCTCATCAATCAAGACAAGGTGAAACAATAATTAGCTTCCGTATACTTACCACAAGTCCGTGAAGCAGCCTCTGCCATTTTCTAAAAATTTCACATCCTTTGATGATACAAAAACAAACACTCTACATGGCTTCTGATAGGATGCCGAAAAAAATTAAAGATTACGCGGAAATTTTTGGCCATATTATGCAGAAACATGCGTTGATTATGCGGAAATTACACTGGATTATGCGGAAATTTAAACAAGTTATAAAACCATTTATTAGGCCCGTCCAATGTATTTACATGCTTACGGTAAATCCGTAATCGAAATTGCAACCAATACAATCGCATTTGTGACTGAATTTTTGCCCTTTGTGATTAAAATACATGGAGGAGTCACCAATTTGCGACCAGCTTTCACCGTTGAAATAAAAGGGTTAGCAGTTGGGATTTTGCCGCAACTTTTGGTAAAATAAATAAAGTGATAAAAAATTATTTTGTTTCTCATCATGAATTTTGTTTCAATTTGGAGATAATGGAGCAAAATTGTAATACCTTTGGAGCGCAATCCATTCCCTCGATCATTGACTTAGGGTGCGTTCGATTGACCCTATTCCGGAATAAGAATACGTGGAGTGATGATTTAAAACGGTATGTCTGGCGCTTTTGTAGCAACGATGATAATAATCACATAGGTGTTTGATAATTTTAATGTGAATCTCCCCGTAAAAACGAACGATTTCTAACTTCTATTCCATGTATTCCTATTCCGGAATACGGTCAATCGAACGCGCCCTTAGTTTCTTATCAGTCACGTCATTTGCTGAGGTGTAACTGTTTCTCGTCCAATGGGAAGCATTGTAGGAACAAAAACTAGTGTCCAGGCTCATTGGCGAGAAAATGCGCGGAAACTGCTTACCATCTTTCTTAGGAACTTTCATCTTGCGAACGAAATGGTGTGTTTTCTTCAATGTTCAGGAAAATAAGCGTTTCAAAACAGTCAATTCCTTTGGCTTTTATGTTTTTGAGGATGTTAAGGAGCTGCTTTATCACTAATATCAGGTGTTTCTTCTGTTTTTTGCGGAAAATATCGGAATTATGCGGAAAATATCAGAATTATGCGGAAGATGCGGATCTCAGTGAATTATGCGGATCCGCATCGCCGCATCCTGTCAGATGCCATGACTCTAAATTCCCGCGCATTTCGCGTGTAGCCGTGCAGGAGCGAGAGAACTGGTTGGCCCTACTCCAAGAGTAGGGCCAGCTGGGCCAGAACCAGTTCTCTCAGTTCTCAGAACTGACGCGTTCCATTTACGCACGGTCCGAACCGACCGGTCAGTTCTGACAAATGGTAAGACTAGTGCTCTTAGTTTCTTATCAGTTACGTCATTTGCTGAAGTAACTGTTTCTCGTCCAATGGAAAGAATTGTAGGAACAAAAACTAGTGTCCAGGCTCATTGGCGAAAAAATGCGCGGAAACTGCTTACGATCTTTCTTACGAACTTTCATCTTGCGAACGAAATGGTGTGTTTTCTTTAATGTTCAGGAAAATAAGCGTTTCAAAACAGTCAATTTCTTCGGCTTTTATATTTTTGAGGATGTTAAGGAGCTGCTTTATCAAGTTAATATCAGGTATTTCTTCTGTTTTTTGCGGAAAATATCGGAATTATGCGGAAGATGCGGATTTCAGTGAATTATGCGGATCCGCATCGCCGCATCCTGTCAGATGCCATGTTTTAATTGGGGTAAGATCCTTGTCATCATCAGTTCACCATCATCGTTATCTTGCTTAATTTGATCTCTGTCCTTGCAATCACCTTTGTTACTAACATCAGGCCGTCAACTGACTGAAAAATAATGATGTGAATTGTTGATACTGCCTTATTTAAAAGCAAGCCGTTCATTAATTAATATGTACATGTAAGGAAAAACTCAGTATTGCCAATTTCCATTGTCATTGTCATTGTTGCTATAAGACTACTTTGACGATTTGGCTGCCATTTTGATTCCTATTGTTTAAAAAGATATTATGGGATGCATAATGCAAATGCATGATTAATATGCATGTGCCGGTGGATATCCCATAATAGCTATTGGAAAAATATAATTTGAAATGGCTGCCGTATCGTTGAAGTAGTCTATTGGAGTAACTAAAGGCTGTTCTTCGTAAGTCATAGTGGTCAGGTGCAATGGTCCTCTTCCTCACTTTTTGAGCTATTACAAGAATAACGTCTTCTAAGATGATATTTTTATTATCGTTGTTGTTGTTATTATTATTACATGTATTATTATTATTATTATTATTATTATTATTATTATTATTATCACCATCATCATCATGATCATGATCATCATCACCATGGTCATCACCATCATCAATGTTGTAATCATCCCTCATCTGTACAGCCATCTCCCTCCATCTTATTTACACCTTAAACACTTTCCTGCCCAAGAGTGACACTTACAGATTTTACTCTGTCTAACGCCAGACGATTTTAATTGTCAATGGTGGCCCCCTCGGACAGGAAAGGGTTAACTTAATCCATCTCCACAATAATCCTTTTCTCATAACTGTGATGATTGAGCAGTTACATATTTTGTATTAATATGTTATTGTTCACGAAGTCATTGTCATGAATAATTTCTTTTTATATCAGGCAGTGTTTTTTTTTTCTATTTAAAGGCAAGAGAGTTAAAATCCATTCACCTTGATGCAGAAGGAAATTTTGTTAAGTTGATTCTCCACAAGAATCATGTCAACAAGTACAACATTTATAACCAGGCAAGCTGTTGACTGTACTTTGAATGAACTCTATAAAAGGGTGCACCTGTAGATGTCATTTTTGGTTGCTTTGTTGATTCATTTTCCTCATCAGTGTGATCTGTTTTAAATAAATGATAATTTGATAGAAGTAATCGTAATGATAATAATTGATGAAGTTATTCTTTTTACACAAAGAAAGATTCTATACTTAGTAAATACCGGGTACACGGAAATGAAAAACTTATCACCAGATGTTCATTGACAAGTAGTTTGATTAGGTTTAATGTAGTAAGGCATGTGCTATTGTTGTTTTAGGTTGGTTTGGTTGCTGTAAACGTTATTGGGGATCGCCTTGATGTGCCATATGATCTGCAAGATCCAGACTCTGTAAGTAGCCCCCAATTTTTCACTAGTACATGTACTGCCAATTATCATCAAAGTAGACAAGATAAATTCATGCACATATGCTTACAAGATTGATGTTGAAACAAGACACATTGGTCATTCTTTCAATAAGTTAACCTAACTTGAGCCTGCAATCTAATCAAAACATAATACCTGGTCAGCAGTCAACCTAAAAAAACAAAAAAACAGCTGGCCTTAATGAGCTCTAAATGTGAGCCCATGGTATGGTCACATGATACTGGTCAGCAGATACAGGTGTCAATTGACCATAACATTGATGTCCAATATGAAAGAAATGTGTTGCCTGGGTTATGGACGCCATGTTGGGCACAAAGGAAAGGAAAGGAAAGGAAAGGAGCTGTAGAGCACTAATCGGGGACACTGTAAATTGAAATTAACAAGTTAACGCAAATCAAATCAAAATTTTGGTTTTTGAGGAGAGGGGAAACCGGAGTACCTGGAGAAAACCTCTCGGTGCAGAGTCGAGAACCAACAAATTCAACCCACATATGACGCCGAGTCTGGGAATCAAACCCGGGCCACATTGGTGGGAGGCGAGTGCTCTTACCACTGCGCCATCCCTTGAGCCCTCGATATATTAGTGATCGCATGATACTGGCCACATTGGGAGCTCTGCTATAATTGCCAAGAGGGATTATGTAATACTGTTGCCCATTTGTAATCTCATGTCCTGAAAATTCATGCAGAAGCATCCAGAAAAGGATACGGGTGTCTTAAGGTAGCAAATTTGCGAACAATAACTTACAGTATACTTAGGTACCACTTTGCTACTTAGCATATCAGTGACACTGACATCACACTTTTTCACTGTTTTAAGCTGAAGAGTGTTGACAGTCTTGTGCAGGGTTACGTGACCAATAGCTCAATGCAGGGTCCCATCTGGGGAAAAATAAACAAGTAGGTACAATTGATCATGACTTAACATTATTTTGAAAAGCACTTCTTTCTTCAACGATAGAGGAGAATGAACACATCGATGTTACAATGTGTTCAGTTTTCCTTGCATGTGTAGTGTATGCAGTATCTTCTAGTACAATGTACATGTACTTAATGCATTAATTGGTTCTCTTATGGATAGGGAACTTAATTTGTCAAGGAGATGATTTGATTTAAATTCTTCTCTGACCCTTCCAGCTGGATTTGTCTTCATCGGTTCCAAATTTGAATTACCTGGCTATGCATGTTTTTTAAAAAGCTAACTGGTCGTCTCCCGGACAGTTGATAACTCTCATCTGTGTTACATATACAAGACAGACTGTATGTTTTATTTGAAGTGCTTTCACTTTTCATTGTTGTAATTATAGTACATTTCCTTCCCCCTTGAGTTTGCCATGCCAGATTAGAATTTTAGTCTTTCTGACTAACTGAGGATGGCAGACGTTTCTGTGGCAACAAATTGTTTTATAAACTCAAAGG
>NW_027180210.1:62500-67500 GCF_036669925.1 Montipora capricornis | reverse complement strand
TCAACTCTTTTGCTTGGCCGTACATGTATAAACTGGAGGTTTGCTATAATTATGGCTTTTTTAGTGCATTCTCTAAGTGTTTATTCTCCTCATTCTTGCATGCAGAGGAAAAGTGAGGAATTCCGCTTGTACGTTTACAAGCAGTTAGACATCCAAGAGTTGTTAGAACTAAACGGGGTGAGTTTCTCAACAGGAGTACAATGAATGTTCAAGCATACTGAAGTTTTGTTACACATATTTTCTTGTTCACTAATAAATTCAAGATAACAGCCCGCAATATAAAAGTTTGCGATCATTGTTTTCTTGTTTTGTCTGTAGCGACATTCACATGAACACAGGCCGATCAACATCAGTAAGTATTGAGGAACATCGATGGGTGGTTTTTGCGTTACATTATCGCTGCCAGATTGGTGGACAAAAACCAAAGAATTCTGATTAGCTCCTGTGGTTGGTACATCAGCAATATTATTATTGTACCTTTCATCTTTATTATTATATTTATCAGTGTCTTTAGAGAATGGCTGTATACTAACTTCTGGTAAAGATTGAAACCTTCACGAGCCTTTAAGTCTTCCTTCGTCCGATGATGAGGCTTGTTCCTTTTAGTTTTGCATGATAAGCCGGTTTTTTTTTATATTAATTACGCCGTTCAAGGACTAAATGCCTAGTCTAGTGGAAAAATACAGTCCAAACACCTAATTTAAAATTACTATTCCATGTTGAAAAGCTGGACTTGCCATTTTTCAAGCGAAGACAAAAACAAAATGGCCACTGAAACTCTTTCTTGGCTAATGAAAGTCCTTCTGTTTTTGTTTTCAATTATAGCTCCACCACCACTCCCCCCAATAGTTACAGATCACAGCAGAGAACCCCCTCCCCCTCATCACTTCGAGGAAGATGCAAGACCCCCACCCCCACTGGCACCGATAAGGTTGAGACATTTGCCAAGAGAAGACACACCTCCAGTTATTATTCCAAAGAGGGTATGGTAAAAATTACAAATCTTTGGAATGCATTCGGGTAGTAGGAAATGTCCTGAAAAAGGACTCCAGCTAGGCATGACATGTGGATTGATTTTGTTGGTTCTCTACACTTCCTGAGAGGATTTTCCATGGGTACTCCGTACTTTCTGTTGTCATCAAAAACCGACATTTCATTTGATCGGCTTTGCGGTTTCTCCAGTTGGCAGACCATTTGTAGAAGTTGTGAATTAAAGTTTTTCTCTAATTTTGACGAGAAACGTCTCAGTCGAGTCAGTCCCAATGATCGACATTTTGGTAATTCTTTTTATATTGGTAAAAACTCGATCCTCTGTCGTCGTATTGAAGTTCCAACGTAATTTACTGATATTCGTTGATTGCACCTGATGTCACAGCGAAGAAAGAACAAAATAGTGAAAGGTCTCTTGGGAATTCAACTCTATTATTATGCAAAACTTGATGCTACATTTTTCTGTTGTTTTGGCAACAGCATGGCCGTCTTATTTCTGGGAATTGCGACAACCATGAGTGCCTAACCTTTTTGAATACTATTTGAAATGGGTGTCTAAAACGTGTCAGTTAGCAAATAGCAAGGTGAACCCCAGAGCCGACAGCCCGCCATTTAGCCACTTTGTTAATGTGATAAAATTCCATTTATTATCCTTTTATTTCCAAAAGAAATAAGCACAGTCACGAGGGACATTTTGTTTTTTTCTTTTGGTTAAAGGATGATGTTGCGGATGATCGACCACTTCCAACCTTAAACAACAAAAGGTAGGGAAAACCATGCACTCATGTCAGTGATGCTGAATAGCGCAATTTGTCAGTTTACATTTCAATACCTGAACAAGAGAATACATGAGTGTCATTCACTTGGACGAACGTTTCGGTTTGAACCGAAATTCCCCTATTTCAAATGGCACCTTATTTCTCCAAACCAGTCTTTCTCTTAGGAAAATCCCTAACCTTATATTTTCCCAAATGGACCACACTGTCGTGTCTCTCCGAAATAAACTGCCAAATGAAAGATTACGAACATTTAGGAAGTTGCGATATTTTGTGATAGAAATTGACTCCTCCTTCTTGTTCTTGTTCTTCTTCTTGCTCTGGTCTTCTTAAACGATCTCCTTGAACATACAAGGGGCTATACATATACGTATAGGGGCTTTTAGGGCTAATGAAACATCGATTGTTCAACAGATCAGATCTGCACAGCGAATTTAAGAAGCCAAATCCAGAAGATAAGTCTAATTTACAAGTGCAGTCGAAAAGTTGAACCAGGGACTACCAGAATCAAATTCATCCAGTGGTCAAGAAGGGTCTTGAACCTGGGATCTTCGGATCTCAAGGCATTGGCCCCAATTGTGGTGCCGCGCCGCTGCAAATTTCCGTTTCGTAAACGGCCGTTGCCATTTTGCAACTCTTAGAACAAATTTCACTGTTAAGTTTGTTGTTTGCAAAAACTTTATGAAAAAGTTGGGTGAACGATGTCGAACTCGGTTCAATGGCTCAAGAGCAAACCCGCTTAATAACCAACAGGCTACCGAGATAACCACTCCAAAACATTGCAAATTTAGAGTATTTAAATGAAGCTAACCAAATAAGAATGGGTGCTTAAACTTAAATCCGTAGATAAAACAATGACATTTAGTTGCAATTTCAACCACTTTAATTTCGGTCTAATTTATGACGAAAGGCTTGGTTACTAAGAAGAACATCGACCGCCAAAAATGGCAACGACCGTTTGCGAAACGGAAAGTAGCCGCGCCGCCTCCACAAACAATAGGGAGCTTTAGCAACGACAACAGCGACGGCAACGAAAACGTCACAAATTTGCATACTTCGTGGGAAAAAAACAATAGCTTTGCACGCTCCGCATGTGCATCTTTTCATCTTTGTCTATTTCTTTGCCATCGTCAGCAAAACAAGAACGTGAAATGACCAAATTTGAGGTTTCAAGGAGAACGTCAGCGCTTGAGGATAAATTTTCAGTCTCCCCTAAACTGAGCGCCGTATATACTAGTTTCGTTCTTGAGGGTTTGCCACACCTTTGTCCCGTTAAAATGCTTGGATTAGTCGCGAAGCGATCACAGTAACGCGAATTCACATTTAACGACGACGTTCTCGTTGTCGTTGCCGTCGTCCTTGCTAAAGCTCCCTAGTGAGAGAGAAGTCAGCCCCTAGACCCTTTTTGAACATCCCCTTTCCTATCGGTAGCTGACCTTGTTGTATTTTTAAATTTGAGAGAATTTTCCTTTGCAGCAATTGATAGCCAGAGTTTTTCTTAATTTTGCAGGCCTCCAGAATCTGAAGTAGAAGTAGAAAGTCCAAAAGAGACTGCATTGAATTCAGGTACATGTAACGGTGATCTAGTCAGTCGAGTCAAGTAGCCTGTATTGACGTGCAAGAACTCGCCCGGTGAGCGGATCCGGAATTAATTTTTATGCGCAGTCGCCGCTGCGGAAATAGCACTGAATATCAAACATGTTTGATATTTTCTTCGCCGCGAACTTTCCTGACGCAATTTCGCCTAGTGTGCGAACACTTAACGAACTTACGTGTAGAGCTGACGACAATAACCTCTTGTCGTTATTACGCATGGCCTTCAGGGCAGTTGATATGGGTAGGTCAGGAGTAATCAAAAATACTTTATCTTATCGAGACTAGCGAGTTCTTGAAAAATTTCTTTACTCTCACTAAATCGATGTATTAGTTTCTTTTCAGGGTACAATCAGTGACTCTACAGTCCTAAAATCCAAAGCACTTAGCTTGAGCAATTGAGGTTCCCCGTGACAAATAAATACCCTAGACGTTGGCTTTCACACTTCGTGTAAGCCACACAATAACAGCGTTAGGTGTGCGGAGAACAACACTGGCGCTGAATACGCTTGAAATCTACGCAGCGGAATTAGCGCCGCTCCGTTTTCGCCAAATGTGCGCCGGCTATAGCCGTCGTCGTTGTCGTCGTTCTTGTTTCATTAAGTTATCTATTTAAGCTCCAATTAAACTTTTGTGAACATTAGAGTGGCTTTCAATTGAGTGTCGAAAGTAATTAGCGAATTCAGTGCTTTGTGATTACTTCACTCAGTGACTGGTTCAAAGTTCTCGCGCCATTTTCTCAACCAATCAGAAGTGAAACCAAAACCAATTGTGGCTCGCGCGTGCACATTTTCCCGCGCCTTGTGTCGGCTACGTGTCATTACTTCGAGTTTTGATTGGTTTACTGGATTGTCTCCGTCATTTTTGATAGGCCAAAGTAATTACTTTGGTTTTGCTTTTACGACACTCAATTGAAAATTGCTCTATTAGCAAATCTCTTAAATAACCTTGATTCCCTTTTTATGACTTCAGTAATGTTCTCCATGAGTTTTGTACCGTGAAAACCAGATGGAATCATCGCAAAAGTAGTCAAACTAGCGATCTCTGTTTTAAAGTTAGCTTTTCATTGGCGTTGCGGTCATAGTTGCTCAAAAGGTTGTGTTCTTTTGAATTGCAGACGGACCCGAGCCGTTGAAGGAAAATGATCTCAGAACTGCATCACTTATCATTGAAGTATTTGGAGAGGACTTGGTGTGTTGTCTATTTTCTCCCACACTAAACTGCCCCTTTTGGATTGTACAAACGTCAAATAGCCAATATCAAAAATACCATAATGCTCTTTGTTTGTTCCTCCAAAATTTCGCATAAACATATTTTTGTTATTTTCTCTTGGGACTTCCAATGATCCCAAGAGAAACTGGAAGCTATACTTATGCAAAATTTGAGAGGGTCAAGCAGAGTATTATGGTATTTTTGATACTGGCTATTGAATAGACAAATATGAACATTCTCATTAGCCGTGTATCATTTCAAGTGGTGATCTCTTTTCGGTTTAAGTAGAGCGAAAATATTCAGGTTTGAAAACGATTCAAACTCATGATTAATTTACTCTTTACGTAATTCAGTTCTCACTAATTCTAAGCCTCATGGCGAGTGTTGTTAAGGCATCGCTGCCTGGCGTGTAATTTACACCTCTTCCTC
>NW_027180210.1:50000-57500 GCF_036669925.1 Montipora capricornis | reverse complement strand
TTTTAAAAATGGTCCTTTTATTTGTGATATCGTATCCAAGCTGTATTTGAAGAGCGCTATTGAAAGTAAACTTAAAAGGTAATTTGTAGTATTTGTTTTTTCCCCCAAGCCATTAGGTGTGATTCCAGATTATGCCACGCGACCTTTTAAAGGAAAACAGCAAATTGCAGTAAGTACCTCGTGTAAGCCGTCAATCATATGTACCTTTTCATCCGGACTTTTGTCCACCCTCAGATCGTTTACGCAAAAACAGGTCCTCCCTCAACTTTATCACGCAGCTGGTTCCACCGCAGATGTTAGGCAATGCTTTTAAGAGTATTTTTTTCATCATATTTACTCGCAGGCCAGGATGTACAAGAGCAGACTTGAGATCGTGGAAAAGCTTCTTGGAGTTCTTGAATTGGATTCTGACAAAAATGGGTATGCTTCAAGCATTCTTGTTTTTCAGTGGTAAAAGATGACGGGAAAATTATGGCATTTTACGCCAAACCTTTTGCTTTAAATGTCACTGTAACAGTATAGAGAATTTAACAAATTTAACAAGTTCAGTAGAGCAAAACCGCATGTGTGGTTTTTAGAGGCCAAGAAGTCAAAGTCATTGTTGTAAGTGACATCTCAATGTCTCTTATAGCTTGGTAGTTCGTTCTTTCGGCTTCGAAATGGGAGCTGAAAAACTAGTTGCTGTCGCACGCTTTAGAGCGGTTTTCAATTGAGTAAGTAATTAGCAAATTGCTTTGGTTTTGCATTTACTTCACTCAGTGATTAGTTGAAAGTTCTCGCGCCACTTTTTCAACCAAAAGTGAAACCAAGACCAATCGTGGCTCGCGCGTGCACATTTTCCCGCGCTTTGTGTCGGCTACGTGTAATTACTTCGAATTTTGATTGGTTTACTGGATTGTCTCCGTCGTTTTTGATTGGCCAAATTAATTGCTTTGGTTTTCGATTTACGACACTCGATTGACACTCGCTTTAACCCTTTAGACCAAATATTAACCAACAAAACAAGGGCATGAGGGCAAAGTAACGGGTGATGTAGCAGCTCTCGTAACGTGTAATGTGATTGGCTCGCTACCCTAAACAAAAAAAAAACACTAAGGAATTAAAACCGTGACTTAAACTTAAAAACAATAGAGCTGCTTACAGTACCAAACAATAGCAGGTTTCGAGAGCTGCTGCACTGCTGAACGTAACAAGCGTCGGAAATAGGAACACTTTCATCTCCTTCGAATGGGTAGACTTTCATATACCGGACTAAAATGGCTCAAGACAAAAGAACCATTGTTATGCCGATTAGCAGTTTCTGATTGGTTGTGACTAGAATGGATACTCCAAATGTAAACGACGATTTCCGGACGGGAATCGGAAGAGGCACAAACAACCCCGATATTTGATTTCACATCATCGTGACGTGTACGTTGTACTCTGTCGCTTGTAAAAAGCAGCTTACAAAGTGTCTTAATATATATATTTTTGCCCATTTCTAACGATTTTTGTGGTTTTCTTCGACAGGAGTCTGTCTACTGAAAGCATTATGCGGGTAAATTTTTATGCATAACAAGGCGCCGATCAACTTGAAACCTCAATCACGGGCAAACCCCAGGCATTTGACTATTTCGTGCCCGGGGTGGGGAATTTGACCTTTGCCTTGGGGGGTGGGGAAAATTAAACTGCAAGTGTCAGGTTTCGAATGAATATTTTTTTCGGGCGCCGAAGTCGCTAACAGCTTTAAACACGTGTTTGGGCGAGATGGAAGAGTTAGAGGAAAGAGATATAGCATTGTGAGCGATTGGTTTACAAAAAAAGGTCTTCAAATGTTGTCCTCAAAGGAAGGTCTTCAAACGAATATTCCCGGCGTAATTCATCTTTGTCATACAATAGAGTAAATACAATATGGTACTTTTTCACACCCCTATTTCATTGTTAAAGCTGTGCGTTTCTGTTAGAGGTAATCAACCGACTATACGCAGTCGTGAACGTTCTAGGCTCTGTTGTTGACAAGTATACAGTACCTCGTTAAACAGCCTTTGCCATGTTTCGGAATTAGATCAGCTTTCACTTGTTTATTGACATTCTCCGACTTACTTAATTCGATTTCAAGTCACTTTAAAAGTTGTGTTTTTGTAGTTGCTCAAGTCTGGTAAAAACGGCATCATCAGAAAAGGGCCGACGACGATTGTTCTTTAGTAGGGTTTGACAGACAAATAGGGTAGGGCATTTCAATACCATCTTGGCCCGAGGGGGTGGGAATTTGAGCGATCCAATCGTCAAAAGATCAAAGCCCGAGGGGAAAGTGGGGGGGGGGGGGGGGGGGGGGGGGGTAGAGGTTTCGAGTTGATCGGCGCATAATCAATAATGAGATGAGGTTTCCTGGATTAAGTTATTCGGCTTTCGAACAACCGGGCCCTGTTGTCCTTCCCCGTGTTAAGTTACCTCTACGTTGTCAGGAAGAGACGGGGGTTGACTTGTGTGGTGAGAGGAGTCTTCTCTTACTAATGTGGTTCGGGTTCCAGTTGTGAATGGGGCGCTAACGTGTGTTATTCGTCAAGACGCGTTATCCGTCATGTTTTTGCTTCCATACTAAACATACCAAACGCAAAACAAATGCTTGCTCAAGTTCGTCCAAGATGCATTGTGCGTGCATGTCTTGTGAAAGAGAGGGCAGCGGACTGAAACGAAGCTAAGCAGAGAGAAATTAAGTAACAGAAATGTCAGACGCGCGCGCTGTTTAGTTGTTGTTGACTTCATCAGCTCTGGAACCGCCCCATCACTCACTCTCTCTCTTCCTTTAGGGGCATCTTTGTTGGGATTTTTTTAAAAACTTTTATACCTATTAGCATATGTCGATCATCTCCGAATCGATAAGCTAAGAAAGCAGCAGTGATACGTTAACAGATAATTTCATAATTAGCTATCTTTGAAATTTAAGTTCTGTTAAGAGATAATCGCTAACAGTTTTAAGAAACGGTCCAGATAAGAACGATAGCAACAACGGCAATGAACATGGAATTCAATTGGTATGCAAAAAGGTGATAACGTTTCTACTGTCTGTACTTACTTCTGATTGGCTTAAACAGCAAACGGTTAACAAAACTTCATAAAGCAGTATTATATTCATCCTTACTTTCCAACCATCTTCCATCTTTCATTTGGTCTCAGTTTAAATGAATTCCACAGAAATCGTATGTGGGGAACATGTAAAATTGTAAACGTTTCTTGGCTTTTGTTTTCAACTCTTGTGATTGGTCAAAATCTTTTAACACAAAAAAACACCCTTTCAAAGTGGGCTGTAAATGAATTTTATTGCGTCAACTGCCTTCCTGTAGGTTTATGCATTCTCTGTGTAAAAATGATAACATTCCTATGTGGGGAAAGCCCCGTTGCCGCATAACAAAGGAAATTGCTATCCACCTTACACGGATCACTACTTAAACACTAAGAAGGAAAAATATATGGGCTCATTCGCGTCGTTTGCCTTTATGGGGTGGAATGGCACAGTGGTGAGAGCACTCGTCTCCCACCAATGTGGCCCGGGTTCGATTCTCAGACTCGACGTCATACATGATTGTGGGTTGAGTTTGTTGGTTCTCTATTCTGCACCGAGACGTTTTTCTCTGGGTACTCCGGTTTTCCCCTCACCTCAAAAACCAGCATTTGACTTGATTTGCGTTAATTGTTAATTTCAGTTTACAGTGTCCCCAATGAGGGTCCAGCGCTAGAACGACTAGACACTTTAATAAAGTTCCTTTCTTTTCCTTTCCTTTATCCAAAGTTTATTTTTTTTTATGTTGGGTTAACTCAAGGAGATGACTAAATTCTTTGCACTTTGAAGCCAATAATACAACACAGGACTTTGCCTTCGACAGGGAAATTCATATATTTATAAGTCAACGCGCAAATGGCGGACGACTGAGGAGGATCGTAGATCGAAATATATATACATCGGACTTTTTTACGTTTTTAGTAAGTGATTTTTCAAGAACAACTATTTTACAATTTTATTACTTTAGCTAAGTGCGTGGAACGTGTACAGAAGACGTGATGTCTAGTTACTCTCGAACGCGCAAACCGTGAAGCCAAGTTCCCCTGTAGTTTACCAAACCTCGCAAGCCGTAGAATATCAAAGGAATTCTTGTAAACCGAAGTAATGATTAGGTTTTATTTCTCAGGTTGTTTTGCCGGCCCTTGAACACACTAGCGGAGAGGTTAGAGATTCAGCGTCTCGTTTGGTGCTGGAGCTTTACAAAATGGTAAGGAAAGTGTTAGCTACAGCTCCTCTTCATCTCTTAAAGACCTAACTTATAGAAGTTTTGACAGAAGCATACGAGGGTTTTAGCAACGTTGTACGTTGCTGGGTAAAGCAAAGTAGTTGGCGGAGAGCCTAGTTGTGAAGAAGCAACGAACGAGGGTGGTCACAACGGGCAGGAGGTTTCCCCTGGCTTCTAAGAGTGTCGGCTACTGTTATAGCCCCTCCTCCCCTTCCCGGGGGGCAGCCCTTGACATAACAGAACTCTTTCGACCTCCTCGTTTTTGCTTTTAAATGTTCTAGCACCCGGCAAAGTCACCTTATGGACTTAAGGCCCATTCCCACGGGTTGTGAGACGGGCCCTGAAGTTCATAGTTCTCATCCGAGTAATTGTCCCGTCGTGCTCCCGCCCGCGACCTCCTGTATGGAATTGCTAGTCCGATGCTCACTGATCCGCAGGTGCACCTTCTCTCCTTCCCCTTTCTGTCATTACCGCCAAATTAGACCCTGCCAGTTTTAGCCTTACAGTCAAATCTCGTTATAGCAGACTTCCGTGGAACCGTTATTTCGTGCTAGCAATACCAAAAGTCCCTATTAGCGGGGCTCGATGAAAATGGCCCCACTAAAATTAAATTTTCAATTATTTAAGGTGGCTCTGAATCCACTCCACAGAAGTTTTTGAAACTTTGCAGGAAGTTTCATTCTGACATGCTAATTACATTTCAGAAATACAAAATTAGGTTCACCAAGTTGATTTTTGAGATATGAGCAGATTAAGCCAAGATATGGGTGTTCTTGCAAGCTTTCGTGTTGCCATGGTAACCTTTTACGTCGCAAAAACGACCGAATCTTTTTCAGCAATAATTGGTGTTTGATATGGTATCATAACATTTCTGTTAAGTGATAAAGTGTTTTAGTGTCAATCCTTCTAATAAGAACATTTCTTCCAGGTGTTGAAACTGGTTTGAGCCACCTTACGGAGCTGAAGATGTTTAACAGAGAACTTCTGTACTTACAAATCTTTAAATTTCAGGTAAAGGATACTGTTCGAGATTTCCTTCCACCCGACGGACCAGCAACCAGGAAAAATCCGCTTTACAGAAACCTTTTTGATGGGTTTGACAAGATTGATGGCAAGCCGACGGAAGCTGAGAGAAGGGTTTGTTTTCTGTATCTTTTCATAGCATAGGTTGGGCTTCCGGTGAAAGACCCGACGTCAAAAATTTCCGATCGCCGATATTTCGTGTTTTGCTTGTGGGACGTGTTTAAACAACGAGTTGAAATCTTTTTGTTTTAATGGTTGTGTAATATTATCTAGTTTTTGTTTTGAAAGAGGAGAAAAGATCACCTTTCAGGGGTTGCTTTTGACGTCAGCATTCTCATAGCTTGAGCTCACTATATAGTCGCCTTTTCCCCATCTTCTTCTCTTTCCTCATCTTGTAGGCACAGGCCAAGGCTGTTGCCGCAAACTCCGAGAAAACAAAGCAAGCAGAGGTATAGTGAATGTTTATTTCTCCCTCATATGTATTAGGTAGTTTCATTTAGGCGGTTTTTCAACTCCGATAAACGCAGAAAGAAATGCTTAACTTGACATGAGTCTTTGCTCGTTGCCTCGGGATTTTGTGGTATAGATGGTTTGCAACCAATCTCTAGTGACACAGATAGCAATGCTGCAATGAAGAATTGCTGATGGACGAAAAAAAGGAGCTAACGAGAGGTCTTTTGCTTTCGTCCACCAACATGGCGTCGTTGACGTCACGTAAAAACCAGCTGTTCAGGTTCTTTTTCATACATTTCACTATAACTAAAATGACGAGAAACAATTTTTTTCTCTATATCAGGGATGTTACTGAAAGGTTTTGTGAAGGATGTTGTTAAAATGTAGGGAGAAAGTGGAATTTGATTTCCACTTTCTGTAACGCTTCGCACAACGTTGCAACGTCTGTCCTGCAGCTTGTATCGCAAAACTTTGCCGCACCAGCCAGTGACAATGTTCCTTTAACCTCATGTGATCATGGAAAACAAGACAAGTTTCAAGAAACGTTGCCTGGTGTAACACCTATAGAGCAACTTGTTTTGCAATGTGAGAACTTGTGCCGCAAAAAATGCCTTCTTCTGAATAAAAGTCACCATGTATACATAGCTTTTGAACAAGTTGAGAGGCAATACAATATAAATTTGATACCTAACATGATCAAGAGTACTGAACTTATCTTTCGTAAATTTAGAATCCTTAGCCTAGGGTACCTTTTCTTGCCATTGTCTCTCTCGTTTGATTATCGCTACACGTGAAATATATTTATTAATATTAATTTTATTAGATTGCAGCCCTACAAGCCCAACTTCAAGCGCTTCGAGATATGGCTGGGGTTTGTATCGATTCCGTAATTTACTTTCAGTAATTGCGTAGGATATCGTTCCATAACAAGCTATTGAGTAGTTTTCTCGAATTGACTAACATATTCATTGAAAGATCAAAAATAAATCTACTGATTTGCACACATTCAATCATATTTGCTACTGATCCCGCATGTATTGTTTTCACTGAGACAAAGTCATGGTTAGAGGCCAATGCTTAGAGAGTCAGGTCCATGCACACGCTCATTTATTTGCACTAGACGTGTTTACTGCGAAAAAACTAGCGCGACATCTTGTGAGGCCAACAAAAGTTGTATGATTAGATGTTAGTAAAAGGCATGCAGGACAGAAATTTGCACTAATTTTTATGCATTTGACGACTGTTGTAGGATTCTGCCAAAGGGCCTAATTCCAAGCCAGAAAAAGGTAAGGTGCTTTTAGAAAAACCACGAAAATGTCTCGTCACATCTTTTCCTTCAGTGTCTTTTCACTGCCAACACCAGTAAGGCTGTGTTTATTTGCGGTAAAGCTCCGAATCCAGATAGGAACGCTCTAACCAAAGAAATAATGAATCCAAAGAAGGATTTGTCATGGCAACAACTGGGCGCACCAACTTGGGGTCTACCTCCTGGGGCTCTGCTGCTGACCACTAGCATTATTTTCCAGTCGTTTACCGGGAAAGTTCTGGACCATGAATCATTAAAATCCGGATTAGGATATAGCCATTCAAAGTTTCTTCTCCAGGCTGGATTTTCCGTAATCATACGGATTACAATTAACAAATCCGGTGTAGGATTTTTCTAAAGAAACGCAACTTTCGACTCGGTGATGTGCCCCAAACAAGAAGTGAAAGAATATTGAAATGCGGCATTTAGCTTTATTTATCTTTTGTAAAACGT
>NW_027180210.1:42500-45000 GCF_036669925.1 Montipora capricornis | reverse complement strand
ACAAAAGATAGTATTTGCATAAAAATAGAGTTCAATTCCCGGAGGATTAGTTTGGTACGCCATCATGGCTGCCATTTCTTTGTTTTGGAACACCAACATGGCTGTCGTGACGTCAGGTGAAAACGCCCTATCATCTCTACGCAATGATGCGTTGAAAATTCGATATTTTACACACTGTATGGGATCAGTACCGCTTTTGCCACCCAAGAATGTATCAGTATTTGATGGCTATTAACTGGCTGGTTATCAAAGATTTGAGATTTAACTAACTTTCACAAGTTCTTTTACCTTTAGAAGTCGATTTGTAAATTGCGTGATGCCTTCTGTGTGCAAACTCAGATGTTAAAAATGTAATTAAACAGAATGTAAACAATGACGTCATCAAAGATTTCCTAATAAAGCCCCATTTACACTAGCAAGTTTTCCTTGACAAGTTTTCCTTGGCAGTGTAAATGGGAAAATATGACAGGTTTTTCCTTGACAAGTGCCCTTGTTCAAAAACTAGCACGCTAGTAGTTAAAATTGAACTGAATGAAAAACTGATAACCGGACTTAATTTTAGTAACCCTGCAAAGTTTCAGCATATTAGGTATTATATCAGCTAAGAAATGAAGTTGCAATTTGACAAATTTGCAGACGTTTGTGTGAATGGGGGTATACTCCATACCCCCAGTCGTACAAACGTCTAAATTTTTCACTTTTTAACTTATATTTTCTCAACTGATATTACACCTGATATGCTGAAACTTTGCAGGGTTGCTAAAAAAAGGTGTTCTTTCTAGTGCTAGTGTACGTTTTTAATTTTAAGTTATTTAAAATTTCGGCCGCCATTTTGAGGAAGGGTCTATATTTGAACGCCAACTTAAATTTGTGTAAAATTTCGTCTTTTACCGTTGTCTTCATCAGAGTGCTTTGAAAGTCACATGTCACAGGAACACATAACTTGATGTTGCACCAGGCACCTCTTAGACTTCAATTAACTTTAATTGCACGAATTAATTTAGAATAACTACAAAGAAGAACATTCCTGTCGATTTAGCCATTAAAGTTTTTTTTTAAATTTTTATTCATAAGAGGATCTTAGTCTAATAACAGAGAGCGACTCGTTGAGATCAATCGGTTCTGAACTGTCCGCAGTAGTATTGCATTGTTCAGTGTCGGCTGTTCTATCCTGTGCTTCACGCGACCAGATTTTCCTTGGAATCTTCCTCATTCCTCTCAATCCAACGTTCAGTCCATCCTGGTATTGCGAATCTGTAACTATCGTTTGAAAATTCATCAATAATTCATGAACGTGATTCAACTGAGGGATATTTATACCCCTGCATACCCCTGAACGGTTCAAATGTTGCTTAATTAAACTCTTTTCCCTAGCCTTCCCATTCAAAAGAAAGCCGCGCGAATCAGTCATCACAAAAAATGTTTTTTTTCTCAAAAAGTATTTGAAGTTAGGGGGAAAGCAATACAACATTTTAAAGCTACGAAAGTAAGCTTTCCAAAACCATATAACCTATTCACAGAAAACTAAAACATTCTACAACAAAGAAAGTTGAAAGACAAAACAAAAAAAAAAACACTTAAATCAGTTTTCCACTCAAACTTGCCCATTGGCTTCCATGTTTAAGTGCTACTATCACCAAAAAGTCACTTGTTCTTTTTCTTTCGATTTCAAAACTTTGATTAACAGTAAGTGACACAAGTTTTAAGCCTTTATTTAAGAAAGACACCTGTTTATTGTAAGTGGAATTTTCCTATTCAATGGTCCGCCATTATTAACTTTAAAATATTGAGAGAGCTGGATCCAGGAAAAAATGACGTCAAAGACTCAACAGTTTAGGAGTGCAATATGGGTGTACGCGGCTGAGTTAATGCGCAGCACGGGAGTCTCGGGCTTTCAGACTTTTAAACTCGTGCTTTGCATATATAATAAGCAGCATCTACACACTGAAGGTTTAAGCTAGTGAGTAAAAGACGTCACGTTTCGCTATTTCCGACCCTTTGAGGTCCCATCGTTCGTGCGTAATGCCGGACCTTGAAATTCAAAATCTTACACCTAAAGTTACCAGCCTTTGCCTAAAAATCGAAGCTCAAGACTTTCCCAGTCAGGTGTTAAGCAAACATACCTTCAAAATCTGAAGAGAAAAAGGATTATTTTCTGGCCATAGTACCACGTCAAAGTACAGAATGTAGTGGCATTCAGCAAAGATACAGAAAACCAAATAAACGACTATAAACCTGCATACATACTTAATTAAGCGCTCTCCCTAGGGGCTTCTCAGGACCAAAGAGACAACAGAACAACAACAACAACGTTAAGAATCCGAACTGGCTGGAGGCAAACCAGTAAGCTATTTACAAGTGCAGTCGAGGAGTTCGAACCAGGGACTACAAGGATCATATGAGATCAAATTCAACAAATGGTCAGAACGGGTCTTGAAATCTCAAAGAAAGTGCCCTGGACCGTCCTGCCTTCCTACATGACGAATTTTAGGGCCTTTCA
>NW_027180210.1:0-40000 GCF_036669925.1 Montipora capricornis | reverse complement strand
GCGGCCATTTTGGAATAAGGTGTATTTCCTAATTTTTTAGCCCTTGGGAAATTTACCCCCTAAAATCGGCGATTTCTCAAGATTTGCCTCTGGTGTCCGCTTTGCCATGTAGCCGAAAATCGCGAATTTTCGATACTTGAAATTATTATTTCTCTTATGATAGGTCTTTTTCCAAGCGGTTTCTTGGAAAGCACGAATCAATGATATTAAGCTCTCGAGCCATACTAATTAGCCTATTAGGCGACTTGTATTTTCTATTTCTTTAGCATTGGAAAGTTGACCGAAAAAATGTTACGTTCTAATTCGCTACGCTCGAACGAACGTGAAATATTTTCTCCCTTATGCTCTTAAATTCACAACAAGCAACTTCATAATGGGTTGGTTGCTCAGGCAATCCAACAGCTGACATTTATTGGTTACAATCAGATGGGCATCCCAGAACAGTTGATACTTCATACTAACTGCAAAAACAAATTAATAAAAATCCTTATGAGGAAACATGAACGTCTGATATGTCTTCCAATAAGTAAGTAAGTAAGTAAGTAAGTAAGTAAGTAAGTAAGTAAGTAAGTAAGTAAGTAAGTAAGTAAGTAAGTAAGTAAGTAAGTAAGTAAGTAAGTAAGTAAGTAAGTAAGTAAGTAAGTAAGTAAGTAAGTAAGTAAGTAAGTAAGTAAGTAAGTAAGTGAGTAAGTAAATTAACTTTCTCCTGACCTCAACCCTGTCGAGGAAGTTTTTTCAAAGCTGAAATACCTCTTGGAATACCAATATGAAGATATTGTGTTTGAAAATTTGGAATATGCTCTATGGTGTGCAGTCGGTTATCTAGAAGCTGCTGACATGTACGGCTATTACCGCCACGCTGGATATTTGATTTGACATGTAAACAAGAAACAAATTCATGATAAGAATTTTTGTATGTGTTACATAAATTAGTTTCTACTTTATATAATAACATCAGAACTCAGAAACGTTACTGAAGTAACCAGATGATAGGACTGAACCAAATAAAGGTTGAAACATACTAAGCATAACTCAACGACAAAATGTTCTGAAGAATCACCTCACCCGGGGCTGCCACTTCACTGAAGACTTGAAATACCGTAAACTTAAAAGATCGACTGAAGGCTTTTTTCTTTGCTAAACCTTTTTTTTTTTTTTGGCAATAACTCAACACGAAAGTGTACTCTCTTGAATCAAAGTACAGAAGTGGCGCCAAGTAGTCTATTGCGTTTGCAAAAAATTATATTTTAACCTTGCAGTCCGTCTTCCATACGTTCATACTGGAAAATAACTAGTCAAAAACTCAACCATTACTTCGAAGAACCCAGTTGACATATTTCAAATTTTTGCTGCTATTCAGTCTTTTGACTTCTTTCGACTGAGAGATAACAAAATACTTGCAGCCTCCGCACTGTTTGGGGTGTCACCTCATTCGGGGTTTTGGTTGATAGTACTCAGGGGCACAAAACAACTTTACTTCCACTTAAAGGTGCACTCTGGGAAAACAAAATTTAAAAAAAAAACTTTTCCCAAAAAAGCCATTTAACTGCACAGCGTTGCTTGTCTCGTCAATTTAAGCCATAGGAATAACGTGGTTTTCTTTTTTCTTTTTTAAAATCTAAAACTGTACAGCGCGGGCCGGATATAGTCTCAGAGAAAAGGCCTATGAACAGGGGCACCCAACAACCAATTTGTTGTAAAATGTATTATTATACCTCAGTTAATGAAAATAAATGTTATAAAGGCATTTTCAGTTGTTTTTCAGTGTTACTGGGAAAACATTATCTGTTCCTTTTTCCCAGCAAGACACACAAGAAATTTCCCAGCCAGCTAGATAAAATTGGTTGGTTTCCCAGCCAGCTGATCAAATTTATTTCCCAGCCAGGAATTCTGCGCGCTTTCAAATCCCTCGATCCAAAACGACCGAACAAAAGCGACAAAACCGGGACAAAACAGGTTTTTTCCGCAAGCCCAATCACTCTGACCAGCCGTCGTATGTTTGTGACTTCTCTCTGGGAGAGGGAAGGGGTTCTTTGTTTTTTGTTGTTTTTTGACGTCGGATAGTGTTGTTACTTTTTATTCTTAATACGTTTTTGTTTTTGTTTGTTTTTCTTTTTTAGTCGTCCTCAGTCTTCAGAGTTTCTACAGCCAGCTTGGGTTGAAATGCTAGAAAAAGCCAGTAATTCCCAGGCAAAACCTCTATCAATAACAAATTTCCCAGCCAGCTCATCGAAACACCTGTATTTCTGCCAGCCAGCAAGATTCCTCTGAGGAACAGATAATGTGAGGAACAGATTCGTTGGGTGCCCCTGTATGAAGTGGAAGTAAAGTTGTTTTGTGCCCCTGAGTACTATCAACCAAAAACCCAAATGAGGTGACAACCGAGAACGTGCGAGCGCCGTATGCAATATAACACCGAAATATAGTGACAAAATGCTCACCATCAGTACAGTACTTCTACGCGGCATGTGATCTGGCGCTAAAAAGTAACAAGGAAGGGAACAAAGGGTCTTTAATATGGCTGATAAATCGAAAAATCTTCCCTTCTCTGTTTGCCTGTGACCTCTGTGTTTTCGCAGATATTCTTTCGGCTGGTCACGCAATCTATTCTCCCCAACTTTGTTCTTGTGGTTTTAATTAGTCTCGCAATCTGCATGACTAACAAAATAACAAATAAATTCTCATTAACATCTTTGAAATTCCTCCCTATTACACAACATTAAGTGCCCTTCATGAAGCGACGCAAAGGGTCAAATTACCGAAATTTTTACACTGATATGAATATACAAATAATTAAAAAAAAATCATATTGATAAAATTATTGTGAAGTTATAAAATCATCAAAATAAGGTAGCCCATAGGGTGGCCCATAGGGTAGCCCATGGACCCGGGCCCAGGTTTTGTCCACACCCCCGCGGAGAACCGAAAATAGATCACTTCGACGTGACTTATCGTGGTTCTCATTATTGTGGGCTGCCTTTGTATATGAACAGCAATGCGGCCAACCAGATCATCAAACTTGTTTTTGTCCATCCGAAAATACCGTGCGAAGGCGTGTTCATCTTCAAGAGCTAACTCTCCTATTAACTGATGATATACCCCTCTTTCCACCGCGCACCGGTGGCTCAGTTGGTTAAGCACCGGGTTGTCACGCGGGAGGTCGTGAGTTCAACTCCGGCCGGACCAACACTCAGGGTCTTTAAATAACTGAGGAGAAAGTGCTGTCTTTGTAATGACATCTGCAAATGATTAGACTTTCAAGTCTTCTCGGATAAGGACAATAAACCGGAGGTCCCGTCTCACAAACCTTGTTCACATATATAACACTGTGGGACGTTAAAGAACCCACACACTATTCGAAAAGAGTAGGGGACGTGGTTCCCGGTGTTGTGGCCTATCTTCATCACTCACTTACATCATCACTCATCATGGGTTGGGAGGGTTCAGTGGGCTCATAAATGGACTGATAGCGGCTGCCATCGGCGCCCTTAGTATGCTGATGTCCGAGCCCACTGCAAAAATGTAAATAGGATACGTATGTTTGTCCTATCAATCAATCGCGACATTACTACTACTTCCTCCCTCCGTCTAATCCAACTTCTCGTCCAAATAATTCGTTCCCGATTTCTTCCTTTTTCATCTTCCAAATCGTCCACTAACAACAGAACCTGAATGATTTTCAGCCGCCGTCTTCTTAACTCATTGTCCGCCATATTTGTCGAGCAGTAGCCTGGGTTCCAGTGTTGCGAGCAATTTTGCGTTAAAAATTGTCTCGTGTAACATACCGTTGCCGCAACAAAGTTGCGTTAAAAGCTGTCTCGTGTAAGTTGGATAAAAATCGGCGTTAAAAATCGGCTCGTGTAACATCACCTTTACAGCCAGTTTTACATATTTTTACATTGCGAATGTGTTCCTTTTTTCCTCATTGAAAGCACTTTCCAGTCTCACCAATGTAGCTCCAGGAACAATCAGGGCAGGGCATTTTATACCGCACTTTGGTTTGAAGGCCTAAACTTAGGGGAAAAGAATTCTTGTTGCAAGGTCTTGTGAGGTCTAGTAACGGTCAATCATAGAGGTCTTCATATTTTGACGAAATTTATAAAAGAGGTGATTTGTTTATGATTTGGTAATGAATTCCAGAGTTTGGCACCAGTGTAATGTAGGTAACGAATACCATATTCAGTGGTTTGAATTGCGTTTACAAACAGGTCTTGATAAAGTGATTGACGAGTAGAATACGGACGGACAGAAGATATTGCCTTGAAATAATCAGCTTAACAAGAAGGATTTACTTTATCAAAAAACTGATAAACAAGAGAAAGAATTTTAAGGTGAAAAATAACAGACAATTTTAAAAGATTGAGAAATTTTAAGCAAAGGTTCTGAAAGTGAAGCACGTTCAGAAAATGTCATAATTCCAAGTATTGACTTTGCTTTTGTAAGGTGGTCAAATTAAAGGATTTAAAGTAGGTGGTTTATGTTAGACCCCACACCTGAATACCATACGTGAGAAAGGGGTCACACAGAACCGGATAAACGCGGTCTACCTCCACCAGGATTAGCCATCGCTCGATGTTGTTTTTTCACTTTCCATTCTGATTTGCCTGAGTACGGGCAAATCTCGCCAAAAAATATCCGAAAAATTAAACAGAATTGTTCTCCGATAGATTCTTTACCAAAGAAAATAACTCAGGGCTACGTTGGATGCACAGGGAGCCCATTTTCAGCATCAAAAAAATGTACATAGTTAGTTTTATCCATTACTACCACGCCTGAGCCCTTATCGAGCTTTGTGATAACAATGTCATCCCTCGTTTTAGGCTGACTTATCGCTCTTAGCATTGCTTTCGGTGGTGGTGTACGCGCTGTACGCTCCCTGTTATTAAGCGCAATAGATCGCAGGGGGCACGTATACAAAACATGGACGTCAGGTCCATGGACCCCTTCATGGACCCGGTCCATGGACTACCCCTGTGGACCACCCCTCATTTTTTACAGTCTCAAGGGGAAAAATCTCTAGATGAGAAAGAGAAGTCATCCTGGCACTTATCTGGACAATTTAAGCAATAATGATCTCTGCGAGGCCGGTGCAATGCTCAACCAATTGAACTATGAAGCCACCCAGTTGGGAGCAGGTCATGTTTTGCATACGTCGTCCTCTTGGGGCCTTAGCATGCGTTTTGTGTCTGGCATGTCTTATGTCACGCTGGTAGTTGTGGACTCAGCCGAGCGGTTGGCTCAGTTGTTCAGCCGTGCGGGAGGTCGCAGGATCAAAACCACACCCGTACCAACACACAGGGTATTTAAATAACTGAGGAGAAAATGCTGCCTTTGTAATGACATCTGCAAATGGTTAGACTGTTAGACTCTCCAGTCTTCTCAGATAAGGACGATAAACCGAAGGTTCCTGTAACGGCCGAAGAAATATTTTGTGATTTGTTTTTCTCTTAATTAACCGCGTAAGGTTGTGCGAGAACATCTTCATGCGTAGACGAGGATTGCGTGTCCCGAGAATGTGCCATGTAGCATGTAGGTATATGTGCAAAAGCAGTCTGGCAAAGTTCCCCACAAAGTGTTGTTCATTCACCCTGAAAAGCCACTAGGGGAGTGGTCAACTACATATTAGGAGGTATAGGTGTCTATCAGACACAAATGTTTAAAACAGTAGCCCATACCTAGGAGCGACGTTTTCACAGATCACGATTTATTGACGTCATAGCATCACCGAACGAGAACTGTCTTTGTTTCTTGCGGAAAAGGTAGTCTAAAAATAAATTGGTCCACAAAACTGCCTGGAAATTGGCTTAATATGGAAGATGTTCGCTCCAGGTAATGGGCTTGTGCTTAAATTGTCCAGACACTCTCCCTTTCGTCTAAAGATTTTTCTGCGTATAACTACAAAATAAGAGGTGGTCCACAGGGGTGGTCCACAGGGGTAGTCCATGGACCGGGTCCAGAGGGGTAGTCCATGGACCGGGTCCATAGGGGTAGTCCATGTTTTGTATACGTATTCGCATGGGTACGGCTGCTAATTCTCTTTTACCGCTGTCATTGAGTTTTGGTTCTAGTTTCCAATAAGCCGTCTCAAAGGTAGCATGGATTTCTCTCGATAATGTTCGCTGTGGTAGAGTGAGCCCCCTACTCAAGACCAGCTTTTAGCAGAAACGCAGCCTGTACGAAAATATGTTCTTAATGTGCTCATCGATGTTAGTGTCAGTAGTTAGAAGTCTTGAGATCTTTCTAGTATGAACACTCATCTTCTGTTGATACTAGAGTTGATAATGTAAATTGACCACCGTGAAGAGATTCTAAAAGCTGACCTTTCGAGCGTTAGCCCTTCGTCAGAGCGAATCGAGGATTGTGTGTAGTTTTTATAGTGGAGTACGAGCTACGCTATTGGTGGTAACATGGCAACGTGAAAAACAGGGATACATTAGTTAAATAAAAAGCGTTCAATGATCAAGAAAATGGCCGCCAATTTTCCTGAGCGCGCGTTACATGTTGGGCAAAACTGGGTCTTTACATTAAATGACTCGGCGTAAGGTTTCATTTTCTTGGAAAGGCGCACACTGGACAAAGGTTCCTTAAAAACTGGAATACACTACAAAAGTACAGTACACTTTATTGTGGAAACATGAAAAAAAAAAAAAAAAAGGAGATTGTAACTACCTACCAAGAATTGGCCGCGAGGCATAGGGTCTCGAAACTTTTAGGGTGTTCAAGGAACGGACGGTCGTTTTTCACTTCGGTCTGTGAACTGGTCTCGTCCACCCGGGTAATTTTTGCCCAAATTACAACGGCATGCGCTAAAGGGTCTCCCCGAAGTAAACTGCAATCTCCGATGAATCCGATATTTTGGGAAAACGGCTAGCCTCTAGAGTTTCACAAACATTTTCAAAAAAGCACTATTTCCTTCGATTCGTAGCTGAGTTTCTTGAGAACAAACACACCTTATTCCTGGCATTATATCTTAAGTTCATAAGGATGACCTTTCAAAGCATTAAGACTGTACTATCGCCACTTCGAAACATGTTTGAGGCCAGCCTTTCAGAATCATGATAAAGGGATCGCAGTTTCAGAAATGGTTTCGAGATTTTTGAGAAACGCACGAGTGAACGCTTTGGGTAAACGCATTCTGTTATGCAGGTTGTTTCTCGGCATTATATTATGGTAATGTACCATTTGTAGGCGTGAAACAGGCTTCAGAATAGATAACAAAGAACAAAAACTAATTTATTCTACCGTGTCCAGGCTCTTTCACACATGCACAATTAAACGCAAACATATTTCAAATTCCTTTAACGTACATCTACCGCACTTGCTTTACTCTGAAAGAGAAACTTTATTTCCCATAAAATTTAACTTCAGATCTTTGAAAATCGTGACTATATATTTGCTGAACTTCACTAAGTCGTCGTGACGATTTTTAAAGTCAACTACGAGAGTGGTGCGTTTGTGAAGGTAGATGGAATTCAATGAAAAGTGACTAAGAAGTTGCAAGTACACGAGTGGTTTCTGTCAGTCGACTTGGGATGGTTAAACTAACCATTGCAGTAAACAAAAGAGACTACAATAACGTCTAACCGTGACAACGAAAACACTTATTCATGCTTTTCAATGGCCTGTCAGTCTGGTGAGTGAGAGTGTTCTTTAGCTATAATAGATTCCTTTGCACTTTACGCTCCAGAAACCTCATATCTTCTTTTACTTCTTCAAAACAAAGATCATCATCATCAGACGTTTTTACTAGCTATCTCACGGCATTGTGTGGAGTAGGTAATCAATAACTAACCGGACCAATGTTTGCTTTCAAAGAAAGTTAAAATACTATTACCCAACATAGACACAGACATCACGAAAGACTTGAATTTCTAATAATGTTGAGATTCATTCAGGCCTCATTTGAATGTGGTCAACTGGGTTGCCAGTATGGCAATTCCAGTCGCAAAAAAGTTTGAGGGGGTTGGGGTAATGTGTAGATTTCTCTGGTGCACAGAGGAGAAGATTTAATTAACCTGCAATGGCGTCGAAAGTCATTGTAACGCGAATGGCGTTTTAGTGCATCTTTAAACAAAATATACCCTTATGGATCTCAAAAATGGAACGTCAATTAGGTAACTGGACTTCGACAACAATCTTTCGCCCGTCGAGCCGAAATCAAAGTGAGCTGTATTTCTAATATTTTGCCACGTGTGGTGTTTATGTATAACACTGAAACCAAATGGAAAATTCTCTGGTAACTTATGGGTTCAACAAAGACAGAGAAGGAATAGAACATCTTAAGTAGCCCTGTGATCTCTGTTGTCTGGCTATTTGTATTTATTTGTACTCAACTCTGCACAGTCTTCCGGTAACAATTGGAAAGTTCACGAATTCTTGTTAACTTTCAGTGGCGTCGAAAGTCATTGTAACGCGAATGGCGTTTTGGTGGACCTTTAAACAAAATATATCCTAACGGAACTCAAAAATGGAACGTCAATTGGATGAACAAGACAAGCGGTGAAAAATAAATATCTGAGTAATGGTCTTCGACAACAATTTCATTTTTCGCCGTTGGATATCAAGTGAGTTTGTTTGTAATGTTTTGCTAACTTGGTATTATATACAACACTGAAATCAAATAGCAAATTTTTTTTGTGGATTTAACAAACATTGAAGGAATCGAACGCCTTGAATGCATCACAGTGTTAACTGAAGTCGCATCTAAGTTGTCTGGCAATTCACATTTATTTTGTACTCAACTCTGCAAAGGTAAAAAAAAAAAATGGAAATGTGACAGTGAAGAATTACTTGATTGAAAGCTTGTTGTCTCTTTTGTGCGTCATTATTTACGGCCAAAGTTCTTCGAAAAGGGCTTGATGTGAACTGTCAAAAATTTATTTAATTGCATATGCTTTGTGACACGGATTCTGTCTTGCGTGCACGCAAGGAATTGAAATAGGAAGGGTTTTTTGCCTCTAATAGATGTTGTTTGTTTCAATAAATTTGTCGCTGGAAAAGGTTTTTGTGAGATTTCCAGCCTTTGTAGTTTTAATTTCATGTTGTGTAATTTTTGAGCTTAACAAATTTGCATACGTGGGTTGAAATGTTATAAGGGAGGATTTTTGTGCTAGCGCACTGTAAGCAGCGCGTGCTCAAGTCACTAAAATAAAGACGTCTGTTGGAAGCGTGCTTTCAAGAGCTTCAACAAAAAAGTGTGACGCTGATGAATAATAAAGTAGCTGCTATTTCCAAAACGATGGAATTACCTTGCGACAAATAACATGGTCTTGGAGGGTAAAGTTTTGACTTTGCAGAAACAATGGTCAACCTCAAGAATTGGGCGATTGTGATATTTATGTTGAATTCGCACATTTCTTGTTAAACTATATAAAACTTGAAGAAAAAGAAAACTAACAAAAACAAAAACCTGGTATCTTGCCATCACTTGACAGCTGCTCTACTGTATCGCGAGTGAACACGCCGCGGTAACTTGATCACGGCGCCCGCTGAATGCGATGTTACTTTCGATTTTGCGATTTACTTGTGCAGCCAAAAGTACAATAAAAAAATTGAACGTAGCAAAAATCTCGCAAAATGTTTTTCGCTGATGGTAACTTTTTATATTCGCGGTTCAAAATTAATGTTGTTTTCATGTCGTAAATTTTGTTGCTGATGGCAAATATTTTATTCTCAATCGACCGTCCTGAAAACTTCCTTCTGCTATTCCTAAAAACTGTGTATCAATATTAATTTACTTTTGCATCAATATTTGTTTTGCATAAAGCACGCTAACAAAATCTGTATCTTGCTTAGCTCGCATTTTTGAGTGTTAAAATAGAATTTTCGGTCCTACGGTTCTGTTACTAAGGGCATATTTTTAGGTCACCCATCCAGATACTAACCCCACCAGACTGTGGTAAACTTCGGTGAACTTTTGTATTACAACGCTGTCACGCGCTCAGAGTGCACGGTTAAGGGCCCACAGACGTATTTTTCGCGCGTTGCTAAGGAAATGAAATGCTACTTCCGGTGACTGACATCATCATATTGTGAGCTGACCAGGAAACCCACTCGCAAGCAAAAATCACCGCAAGAACTGTTGTTTGCATCCAAGGTTTTTTCCTCACCCTTCCTCGAACTCGTTCTCAGATCAAGTGCGCATGCATTAACGAACTGACTTCCGGTTTGAGGAAAAGCTTTAAATTGAATTGATTTTTTTAATATGGCACGTTTCACCTCCAAATACAGAATATAGCTAAGCATTGATTTTTTCAAATCATCTTTTTTGAAAATTTTATGGGTATTTCAGTATCGTTTCTCTTTCTAAAAAAACATTTTTCAAAATAAAAAGAAAACCATGCTTGGCTGGGTGCACAAACGAATACAAATTATGAAACAACTGATTAAAGGGTCAATGGTTTACAAAAGTTGGAGGCTGACCAAAATAATGCCAAATTCTCTCAAATTAGTCAACTATTACATCGTTAGCAACACAACCCCCCCCCCCCCCAAAAAAAAAAAAAACAAAACAAAAGGGTTAGTAGGCACTTAAACTTGTGGTGAAAAGAACTTGTGAGGGAACTTAAAAATGATCCACATGTAAGCCTAGAAGCCAATTTTTCTCGATTTCTTTTCTTCAATCTTTCCGAGTTTAGTACTTTGCTAGTAACCACATGTCTTCTCAGGGGGCTATTTACCTAAGACTTCTACCAAGGCACTACAATGATATTAAGGGGGATCCTTCAAATAGCCATTTCTCTAATTCCTTTAACTCTACAGTTATCCTTTCTTGCCAAGTGTTTTCTATTTAATATTTCTTTGTCTGGTTCAAATCACAACCACATTTGGTAAATCACGTGACCAAAACAGTAAATGCCTAAAAACTCAGCGAGTTAAATATGTTTTCCACAAGATTTTTAACGCAAAAGTGTGAGAACATTCTAACACAAAATCTGTAGCACGGATTTTAAAAGAAATCATTTCTCAAAATAATTAAGACGTCATAAGGCCCTCCCTTGATACACTTTTCAAAGTATCAGTACCATTTTTTGTCGAAATAGAAATCCCATGCTACAGTTTACGAAAAATGATGGGACAGTTCCCATCCGGTGAAAACAGAGCCTCTTTCTTTCGTTTCCTGAGAGCTTTTACCTGTTTTACACTGAACATGCACGGCAGAGGACTGGGACTAGTTGCTCATGCGCGTTTTGATTCAAGTGATGTCACATTTCTCTTGAAAAAATTACTTCATAGAACCATCCATGCAACCTTTTTGCAGGGCTCTTTGACTAAAAACCTTTCTTAGCAACCATTGTCTTTCTGTAGTTAAGTGCCACTCTCCTTACCCTGCGATCAGGCGTACTTTCCCCTTAGTCATGGTGCGAAAAAGGTAGACCTGATACAATTTCTTAACGAGTCGTCTTTCCGTAGTCCAGAATCTGGACTTTACTCTGATTGGCCGAAAAACAATAGGGCTCTTGGAGCCTTGCTCCGATTGGGTACAGAATTGCAATCATACTTCTTGTAAATCGGTTAACAGCTGGTGAAATTATGGCAGCCGAGAAGGATTTGAACACGAGTGATGTTTAGGCTCTGTTTACAGCAGCTGTTGCTTTGACTTCAGTTTTTTTTTTCCAAAAACCAACTCGAAAACGTTTGTAGTTGTGGCAAGTCCTTTGGAATACATTCGGAAGCAACAAGTTGCGAATCCAAAAAGAACCGAATAGAACTTTAGGGCTGCCACATTCGGGGAATCAGTCGAGCTTGACAGAGAAATTGGACACTGTTTACGGAATCGCTGAACAATCTGAACACTCTTCTAAAAAAATGATAGCTCAGTAGCTGCTGCTGAAAAACTAGAATTTCTCAAAGTCAGTTTTCTTCATATCCATTTTTTATAGCATCTTTTATTGGCATCTCAAATATTCGAGTTTAAATAAAGTTTATTGTACTGTTGATTGCGCCTGATGATGACATGAAGAATTCGGGCATTTTCTGCCATTTGATCCCGAAATTCTTTGTTCCTTGATGGTTTGAACAGAGAAACCGCACCAACTGTCAAGCAGAATTTGCAGAAATAGCTTTGATTGCAGACATCAAAGCCAGAGTGCTATTTTGCTTTTGTCGCGTCTTTACTTGAATCGCAGCGTGCAGGTAATTTCCGGTAAAATCTGATTGATTCACATTTATAGCATGACACATGATAACATCACTCTTGACAGGTGGGCGGGAGACGACTCGTTAAGAAATTGTATCAGGCGTACTTTTTAGCGCCCTGTCTCAAGAAAAGTACGCTTGATCGCAGGTTACAACGATATACAATACCAAAACAATATCGTGTACTATTAGAGCTACATATTACAAAAATACAACTTAAATCTCCTGGAAGACAAAACCCAGCTCAGTTGACAATATGGAATAAAGCGCTGTGTTACTGCACTACCACACGTACCCAATACGTGTCTATTTTTTCTAAAGAGGACAGGGTTTTTTTCTTTCTGACAAATGATTAATAGGCTGGTAGCCAAGTTTTGAACCTCAGAAAAAGATCTGTTTCGTCGTATGAACGTGTGAGCCAAAGGGCCTCTGCTGGCACGACATCTGGGTGACCCCTTAAATGGTCTTAATGACCCCTGACTTTAAAAAATTGCATGAAACGCTGCAGTTCAATACCACCCAAGTCAGTCCCTTCTGTTTTTGAGTAACACGTACCACAGGTAACTCAGTGTAAGCTCATGGAGCGTTTAGTTATTTGAGAGATTTAGCATCGCGTTTCCGTGAAACGGGAAACGTCAAACGACAGGCTGTTGCTGCTCATATCCTCGTTGCATGCCTGCTGCCTCGTCAGACGCGGACTCTTCCCATAACTTAAGCTTTTGCGATGAGTTAATGAGTATGCAGTGAGGATATAGTGCTATAATTTGACATTGGGTGTGCTGCAGCCATTGCTGCTCCTCGAAAATTTATCGGACCCAAAATCGGTGAAGTCTCTTGACAATTCCTCTCTGCCTTCTTCTTCGCAACAACTCCAACATAAGAAGCAGCTGAACACGATGTAAAAACCTATTTCTGCTTTTAATCTTGCGCCCTTTTCTTACGATGCCAAGAGATCAGGTTGCGTAAAGCAATCCCGCATATGGAAAACAGATTCGCGAACACAATCGCAAATTAAGTGACAGTGTTTGCGACGTTGTTACGTGTACATATGGAAACAGATCACGTACTTGTTTAGAAGTTGAATCCAAACATAATTTATTTCAAATTAAAAAAAAGAAAGAGATAATACGGAGCGACTTATCTTGTTTACTAGGAATGGTGAATCTCACATGAAAAGAGAGAAAAGTTGCTTGCGACCACGGTGATTGATTCCGAAAAACCATTCAAGCACAAATCGGAAGGATTGCTGTTGAAACTATTTATTAAAGAGAATCTTATATGAGCCAATTCTGTCCTTCTGAATTTCCTTTTTATCCAATGTAAGATATTATTTTCCCGCATTCCGCTGCTTTTGCGCTTCATGCGTAGAATGGCGTTTTCACGTTGAAATTTCAATCGCAAATAGCCCTATTTATAATCAAAGGAACAGCTTTTCCACAGACCTCCAAACGAGCATTTTAGCTTTATGTAAGGTTTATTTCTTAATTTACGTTATTCCGCGTTTTCCCGGCATACTCCAGTGCATTTGTGAGTTGCGAAGATATGGCTATGGTTTCGTGAAAAATTGGCCTCAAGGCCGCGAAAGCTTTGCGTTCGTGAGAAAAATACGGAAAAACAGTACACTCCAGCTTCTTTGCGAGGATGGATATGAGAATATGGACGTATTTGTAAAAAGCGCGTGATAGTTTTCATTCTCGTCACCAGAGCCTCGGATCGACCCAAGGCTCTGGGAAACTCTATGTAGTGAAAACATGGGTTGTTGGGTTCTTGTAGTCAAAAATAGGCTATTTAAACGTTACGGCGCCCGCTAACTCCTCGCGCTAACATGAATGCAGCAATTACAGACCCTTTTGATTGTTCTTCACCAAAACCAATGAGAAGACAATTTGTTTCAGGGTTCCCCAGAGCTCTCCCTCAGTCAAGAGAAAAGCTCTGGGGTCGACATTGGATAGTGTTAACATATGAATGAAACTGCGCATGACGAGACTGGCTAGTGCAAATCTAGATTTGGCTAGTGAAATCAGACCTGATACTAGCCACTAGGCTAGTGAGCTGAAAAGTTAGTAGCGAGCCCTGTGTGAAGTAACTGCTTTTGTTTTTTCTTTTTTTTTGGCCAATCACGTTGCATGAGAGAACAGAGAGTCGGGTGATCTCCGAGCAATTCGTGTTATCGTTGTCACTAGCGAACCTTTGAAACGAACATTCTTTGACGGACATGTTTGGTTACAAAGGAGAAGATAAATGTGTCTTGTAAGAGTGTTTGGACATCTCTCCTTCCATACTTCGAGCCGATTTATGTGGGCTAACTGCCGCACGAAATGCTATTATCGACCCCTACGATACGAGAAAGCCGTACGTTAAGTGGGCGAGCTTGAGGATTAACTTAAAAGACAGTTTGAAGATGACATTGCTCTTTGAGTTAAGAGATCGGGTTAAGATTAAAGCAGCGCACTGGAGGCAAAGAAACGTCTGAGGCAGACTCTGTCCTATCACGTTCGAGTACGGACTTTACGCAAATGTCATTATAGCATGTGAAGAATTAAGTGTGCGATAGTTACACTTAAAGCTGCACAAAAAGCACAGAATACGCATTGAAATTCCGAAAGCCAACCCCTCATACTTGGCTATCTGGCGGAAAACAACAGCGCTATTCCATCAAAACACTATCAGTCCACTAATGCTGTAAAGAGAACATTTTAGGCACAAGAAGAAACACAGCATCAAGCTGCGTACAATAGGATCGAATGCTACATGCTCACTTCTCGCGAGTGACAAACCAACCAATTGCCTGGAAAAGTAGCCATTAGCTTTCTTACTGAAGACGGACCTCTAGCAGTCCCAATAACCTCCATAGAGAAAGATGCCCAAATGGAGATTGAAGCATTGCTTTCAGACCATGGCGACTCATGATATAAAAGTTTTCAAAGGCGAACGATTCGCAAACAAATCTCAAGTTGCCACCCTTTAGGGATAAAAAAAACAGGGCTTCATCAAGGGCGAAGCATTTAGACTTCTTCGTACAAACTCCTCTGAAAGGAAATTCAAAACTAAAATCTCGCATTTTAGAGAAAGCCTTATTGAACGAGGAAATCCAGAAAGCCTGATTACAGCTACACTCTCAGACATCAAATTTGAGGGCAGGAAACAAGCCCTCCTACAGAAATGCAAAGAAGATAAGCGAATCTTGTCTTTTCGTCACACAATACCGTCCTACGGTGCCCAATCTTAAACAAACACTCATGCAAAAATGGCATTTAATCCAGCAACAACTGCTACTTAGCCAAATATTTCAAGATCCCCCGATCATTTCGCACAAAAGGGGCAGATCTAAGCTGGCTAAAACTTAAACACGTGGATGGGAGTTGTGTAGGCCTGTCATCCCCATTGTTATTGCGTGTTCCCTGCGTGTTGGCTCTGGAGATTTATGAGCCTAATTCTGATTGGCTAAGAATTTCACGTCAAAAAAATCGTTTTACAGATCAGTTTCGCAGACGCTATTAGGGAGCTTAAGCACGCGCGTTTTTGAGACGAGGACGGCAACCGGAAGAGAAAATTTTGGGTGATGCTGTCTCCCAGATTTTTGTATTAATCATCTCTAACGGAGAAAAAGATACTTAGCATTGTAAATGTGGTTGTGCGAAAGCAAGTTAAAAGGGAAAATAACTCACTTCCGGTTGCCGTCCGCGTCTCAAAAACCTGCGTGCTTAAGCTCCCTATTTTTCGGGGGAGAGAAACGACCGCCGGAAATACGTCTGTGTTCGCAGGCTAGTTATCGTATGACTCTTTAACACATCTCACCAGGCTAATATTCTCCCGGTATTGTTAAGAAAAAGTATTAAATATAAATACCATCGTAGAAACATGTAAGAGCAGGTCTCTGAGAAAGTCAAGCAAAGTTGGAAATGGAAATCTTAAACTCCCCCTTTATTTTTTGTGTGGAGATATGTTGCCTGGGAGCCACAAGCCCATGTTTTGACCCTCAAAATGGGTAACATATGTGTCTCTACCTCTCGCATACATGTGAGTCAGTTGTGAATGAAATTCCACCAGAGAGGAGACCTATGCCTCCAATTACTAAGGTATTTTTCAAAACTGCTTTGACTTTTTTGAACAAGGAAAAATGTTGGCTTTACTATGTGAGGTGTCGGCAAGAGATCATGATCTCTTGGTGTCGGTCATTTCGGAAAATGACAAAAACGAGCACATAATTTTTCGCATTTTCTTCCAAAGTATTCTTTTTTTCCGTAACTGAATTTGCAACAGAGATTATGCGGTTATTATGGTTGTTAAATATCAGAAAACTAACTTGGGGAAAGTCATATTTTAACAACACGAGATAAACAAATTTGATGGATATTGTAAAAAAATTAAAATTAAGTCATTTTTACACTTAAAATTTTCGCTCTCAAAACGTTCTAAAGCAGGCGGTCAAACTCTCACAGTATTTATTATTATCTTGTCTGTAAGCTGAATATGACTGTTGAGGTTTTAAATTGGTGACTACGATGAAAAAAAAATTAACGTTAAACATATCGCGTAATTCCTTGCAGTTTAACACTTAAACTGTAGCATCTTCGCTCCCTTTTTCGTGACCAAATCGATGGATTTCCCTTGCAGTCAAGTCAGATTTACATTCTCTTCCATCCACCATCACCTCGAGAAAAGTAAAACCATAGGTAATGATGAATTTGTCCGCATCCAGTTGAGTTAACAGAACACTATTGACAAGAATAAAAGCTTGAGACAGTCTCTTCCGAAATAAAGTTTATCCAGCGAGTTACATGGATGTACGTACGTTCACCATGCCAAGTAAACGTATGCCTATGACCATCCTGAATAAAGTATTTGGCTAAAATCGAGGGGAGATTTGTAATATGTCGATGAAAAGCCGAGAAAATTCTTCGCGGGACGGAAATGAGTGGGGACAGACCGCTGACCGGAACCCACCAACGCCGATACAAAATTAAAGTAGTAGAGCTAAAAATAATAAATTAAAAGAAAACATTAAATGGATATGATGAAATCACTGTGGAAACAAAAATATAAGGACATTAGTTTAGTTATACATTGATTGTGATTGTGGCTTTATTAACTAATGCCTTTACATTGCAATTAAATCGTTTAAAATAGAATAGCAGACATGCATGAATGCACACAATTTACAGATTATTATTCTTATTCTTATTATTATTAAATCACCTTCTTCCCAAAGGGGAGGGTTATGTTTCCAAATGTGCTGTCGGAAGTAGAGTAGGAATGTCAAAGTTAAAAAATCTGATTTGCATAACATGCTCATCATAGCTCAGCTCGATTGAGACGACATTTTCTGAAAAAAAAAAAAAAAAACGTTTTCACAAAAAAGTTGCGTTTTCAGGCTGAAACGAACGTTTTGCACAAATTTCTACTGTGAATTAGATTTTAACCTAATAATAATCTTAAAATGATTATCCATTTACGGTTTTTGCTTAAAATGGAAAGTGGTTGGTTTCCAAACTTCAAAGGGGAGGTTTGGGAATGCAGGGGAAGCGTTGTAAAACTAAGGGTGCGTTCGATTGACCCTATTCCGGAATAAGAATAAGCGGAGTGGTAATTTAAAACGGTATGTCTGGCGCCTTTGAAGCAACAAGGATAATAATATATGCTTAAAATAGCATTTTTGAAGCTGTTAGACAATTTTAATGTGACTCTCCGTGAAAACGAAGGGTTTGTAACTTCTATTCCATGTATTCCTGTTCCGGAATACGGTCAATCGAACGCGCCCTAGGTGAATGTGACAGGGGGTGCTTTCCATAATGCCTGACCATCAGGTCCGAGACCAGTGGAACTAACCAAGGAAAAATTAAAACATTTTTCATCAAAAGTCAATTTCGAACCGGACCGAAGCGTTCCATTTACGTTAGTTTCGACTAAAATGTCGGTTGCATCACCGGACCGACCGGTCAAAGAGGACCACCTCCAGAAGCGGTCCCAAATATTCCGGACGGAGCGAACCGAAACGGACCTTTCCATTTGACTTCAGTCCAAAATGTCCGGAAATTTTGGCTCAATGGAAAGCACCCAGGGATATCACAAATCACTTGCAAACCGATGGACTATGCAAGAACCGGGCAATTCGCGTGCCAAGTGTCAAATTCTCTTGTGAACAAGAAGATCTTTCAGATCTTAAAACAGCGCTTTCAAAATTTATCTGTTTTCTTACCACTATAGTCACGACGTAGTGCACATTCCAAAGCAGTCTATAGACACAAAATCACCTGATCAATCTGTAGCACAACAACTGACAACAACGACTGCACACGAACTTATTGCACTATCACTTATAGCCGAGGTGAAATCTCCGAGGAATCTCCGATAACGTAATGGTCTTAATTAAACTGTCATCAGGATATCTATGGGTATGAACGATACGATAAATAACACTTTTAACAACTTACAGCTTTCTTTCTAAAAGTCGCGATAAAATTTAATTGGTTTTTTACACGAGTAAAGGCTTAGCAAAGTAGTCACACGCGTCACTTAATTTAAGAATTACGTTATCCAAGGCTATGTTTTAATAGTACGGTGGTTATTTCCCTACCAATGAAAGTTGAAACGTCGACACATTCCATGGATGACATAATGACCTTTTATGTATTCAATAATCGCTTTGAATCAACCGCTTAAATAACACAAAAAGGCAATATATTTTGTGCTAAATAAAGAGTGGAACATTCATAAAATTTTAAGTACATTAACGTTTTAAAAGCTTTTGGCGAATACCTGTAAACATCATAAGTTGCGTGATTCGAAGTGCCACTGACTATATGACCGAATAGAAATTTGGGACTGCTCACCCACAAAACTAAATTTTATCTGTTTTCTTACCACTATAGTCGCAACATAGTACACATTCCAAAGCACTCCTTGTTGATTCACTGATGACTATAGAACCAAAATCACTTGATCAATCTGTAGCACAACAAACTGACAACAACGGCTGCACACAAAGGTATTACACCATTACTTATAGCCGTTGTCAAATCCCCGATTGCATCATCAGTCGTAGCTGTTGTGAAATTTCCGATGACGTAATAGTCTTATGCCCCATTTACACCAAACCTTAAACATGTTTTAAACATGTTTAGTTAAACACGGTTTCAAAGTGTTTTCTTTTTAAATCATGTTTATTGACTTATCGACTACGAATTTAGCACAGGTCAAAGCATGTGTTGAAACAAACCTGAATCTCATGGAAAAGCCAGTCCTACATTTTTCTGTGACTTATTTTTATTTTGTTAAACCAAGTTTAATTAAACATGTCTTGTTGGTGGGAATGGAATATTAGCTTTCTTTCTTAAAAGTCACGATTACATGTTTCAATAAGACAAATATATATATTTTGTTGTAAATAAAGAGCGGACTATATTCATAAAATTTTTTTAGTACATTAACGTTTTAACAGCTTTTTCGCGAATAAACATCCTAAGTTGCGTGACTGGAAGTCAAACTGGCTATGTGGCCGAGTGAAAGTCTGGTTCAGCTCTCCGACAAAACGAAAAAATAAATAAATAAATAAATAAATAAACCGATTGCAGAGCAAGAACCGCGCTCGGCCCATGGCTGTGCAGTTAATAACAATTGCGCTGTTGTTGTTGCGGTGAGGAACACTAATTATTTCATATGCTCTTGTTTATTTCTCCTTTGATCCTCAAGTAGGAAATCCATGCTTACGGTTGAGTCTGTCGTTCCATGTCCAGTCTAAGCGTGCGCGTGACAAACCTCATGACTTCTCGACCAACGCTCAACGTTCAATTTAGCCCAAGGCTTTGTTCTTGATGGTCAGAGGCTTTTCTTAGTGAATTAATCGTGATTGATTCATTTAATCTTCTCGCAGGACCACAAAGATGGATTTCAGTGCACCACAATGTCACGCGTGTTTTAATATCGAGTATATTCGTGATGTGTATGCGGCTTGAATGCACCATTATCTGGATCAGCTGTCTAACATACCTGTAACGTCCCAGAGCCGTTGTTTTCGATGGGAGAGGACCGATGTTTAGAGCCTGTGCTAAATTTGGTCTAGAAAATGGAACAAACGAGGGGGAAACGGAAGCGATTAAAATGTACAAATTACAAAAACTTGCAAGGTAGGTTTTTCCTTCAGTTGAATATTATCCAACTAAACGGATCTAAAGCTTCATAAATCGATAGCACTTTACAGATAGGATACTTAAAATACTGTTGGAGCTTAAACACTATCTCTAAACCATTTTGGAGCTACACAATTTTAGTCTGAACTTGGTCAATTTTCAACATATTTGTTTATCACCTGTGTCCAAACTAGCTTTGAAATATTTAAGGACTATAATAACTGTATTAGCTCTATTGCAAAAGTGGTGACCGGGAAAAGAACACTTTGCTAGAAAATGGGAAAAAGGTTGTGCTCGTTTTTGCGGTTTTTTAAAATGGCCGACAGGTAACATAATACAGCAAGTATTTTCTCCTTAATTGTTCCTAGAAGTCAAAATACTTTCACAGCATCCTTTAGTAATTAGAAGCATAGCCCTACTGTCTGGTGGAATCTCATTAGAATTGGCTCACATCTATCCGAGAAGTGGACACATATATGTTAACTATTTGATAGTAAAATTCCTGCTCAAAGTCTGTCATGAACAATGGCGGTTACCATGGCAACGATACGTCAGCTGGCCCTAATATGGCTGTTTTCGTTCATCCATCCAGACAACCTACACCTACACAGAAAATGAGTGGAATTTTAAAAATTTTAATTTCCAACTTTGCTTGACTCTCTCAGAGAACTGCTCGTAAAGCGTCCGTTTACAGGTTTTGATTGGAATCAATGCACTTAAGAACAGTTTTAAAAGTGGAAAACTACTTAACGATCGCATTTAACCCTATGGTTGGGCCACGGAAAGAGAAGTTCGGACTTCGGACTACGGAATTGAACTTGATATTGAGCAAGTTATTGTAACATAAAAACCAACACTGTATTATTGTGAACTTAAAAGCAAATCGGGCCTCAAAGTAAGGGCTACAGGTAGCCGTTACTTACCCAGTACAGAGACACGTATGGAAAAGCGGGAATCTGGAATATGCGGATAACATCTCCATGATGTTGATGGATGAAGTTAAGGAATGATCTTTGAAGTTACATGTTGAGCAACTGCCCTGTGAGAAACCTGGAAAAAAACTGGCGCACTCAGTGGGATTCACACCCATGACCTCAGAGATACTATACCTCCTCCAATATTGAATTTAAAGGAGCCATATCTCTTAAGAGCAGGACAAACGAATGTTAAAATGAAGTTGATAATGCAGGCAGAAATTAAGACGTCAGCCAAACTCCTTGATTGAAAAATAACACGCTCTTTGACTTTATGGGAGTCAAACCAAAGCACATTGCTAGCAGGAAAGAGTTTCACAAAATAAGCGGTTCCTGCAAATTTTTTTGAAAGATGGGTTCGGTTTTTGAAAGAACAAAATTTGAGCATTTTACTCAAACAGATTCAAACAGACTTATCCCATACAATGCTCCCGTACAGTTATTACAATGCCTGATGAGATGTTTATGGATCAGTTACATGTTGAGAAACTGACACGTGAGAAGGCTAAAGCAAAGCGTGTGTACATCAGTAAAAGAATCACATCAAGATAACATTAGTGAGGTGTGTGCATATCAGTAACAGCATTAATTATAAAAAAGGAATTTTCTTTGAGTCAGTGTACCCTTTAGTTAGTAACTATCAGAGAGATATGTAGAAATGCCTATCAAATCAAATTTAAATAACAGTTAGCTCTATTAAGGAGAGGAATATTATGTGACACCTTCAGTCAGCGTTCAGTTACAGTTATATGACATAAAACAGCGTGAAAAAACTGCCAAAGTTAGGAAAAAAATTCGAGTCATGATCCTGTGGCTTGTTTTGGGAGATGCCAGAGACCCCTGACTCACAACCACTGAAATTAAAGTTGGATATTAAGGTCAGTTTGAAAGCAACACCTCTCTTCCTTGCACCTGTCTCATAAAAAAAATATCGAGCAAGGATAGATGGCAAAACGATGCCAGCCATGTGACCCCAACCTGGGTGGAGAGTCTAGCGCGCTCCACTTGGTGCTTGTGCCACTTTCGCGCTTCCCAAGGCCCACATAGCCGTGATGATCAACCAATCCCAGGTCATGCTCCATACAATCTATCAGGTCATTCCACACAATTACAGTAGTCAACATTGTTGAATACAGGCTGAATACAGTTCAGCAGCTCTCTGTATTGTGACTGTTATAGGATGTTTACAGGAACCATAACCGGGTCGCTGTCTGAGATTTCATGGCTGGTGTCAGAGGACCGTCTGTGTTCAAGCTGGGGTCACTCACATTTGGTTTCAGTTACAATGCCAACAAATCAAAATGCCTGATGACATACCAAGGGCTTAATATTCTCAAGTGATGGAGGTATTGCTTAGAAAAAGTCGGTTTAACAATTAAAAATCTTCCTGATACAAAAACAACTTCAAATTTTTTTCAAGGAGTGAAAAAGGGTCAATGAGTAAGAAAAAGGATAAAACTAGACAATCTGATGCTAAAATATGTTTGATGATTGTGGTGACTTTATGGGGTCAAAGCCATGCAAGCATATTGATGGAAGGCAAGAGTTTTACAAACTTCACCGTTCCTGCAAATTCTCTTGAAAGATAATATGGGTTTGGTTTTCAAAGCATCAAATTTTGTGCATTAATTGCCAGTTTGCTGTGATATTACAAGCGACTGCTACTAGTGACATAGTGTCAATGTGCATGGACTCTGATAATGATCTGCAGCCTGGTGATAACTGCATCTCTTGATGAAACCACCCAGCAAAACGTGACAAAACAGTACATAATCTGATCATCACAAATTAAACAAAACACACTGCAGGCATCACGAATGACAGTAAACTTTGCCTCGATAACACGTGATTACTGTGTGTACATCAATAGGTGAATAGACTCGCATCGATTGTAGTTTATAATAAAATAATAGTAATTGGCAGTGCTAATCACCCTTTACTTGCAGGATTAGGACTAAATTGCAAAAAGACACAGCTCACCAATGACAACAAAGTTTGCCTGGATAACACCCGAAGAGTGTGTTACATCAACAGATGAATAGACTCAGAAAGATCATAGTAGTAAAAATTGGATATTAAGGTTAGTGGGAAAGCAACACCTCTCTTCATAGCACCTGTTTCATAAAAGAAATATAGAGTAAGGATAGATGGCCATTGAAATGATGCCAGCCACGTGACCCCAAGCTGGGTGGAGAGTCTAGTGCGCTCCACTTGGTGCTTGTGCCACTTTCGTGCTTCCCATAGTTCACATAGCCGTAATGATCAACCAATCCCAGGTCATGCTCCGTACAATCTATCAGGTCATTGCACACAATTACAGTAGTCAACTTCGTTGAATACAGGCTGAATACAGTTCAGCAGCTCTCTGTATTGTGACTGTTATAGGATGTTTACAGGAACCATAACCGGGTCGCTGTCTGAGATTTCATGGCTGGTGTCAGTGGACCGTCTGTGTTCAAGCTGGGGTCACTCAGATTTAGTTTCAGTTACAATGCCACCAAATCAAAATGCCTGATAACAAACCAAGGGCTTAATATTTCCAAGTGACAGAGGTGTTGCTTTATTTCTAGTATAGTGTAAAGAAAAAGTCTGTTTCAAATTTAAACATCTTCCTGATACAAAAACAACTTCAAATTTTTTCAGGGACTGAATAAGTGTCAATGAGTGAGAAAAAGGATAACACTAGACAATCTGATCCTAAAATCTCTTGGATGATTGTGGTGACAAGGCCATGCAAGCATATTGATGGAAGGCAAGAGTTTTACAAACTTCACCGTTCCTGCAAATTCTCTTGAAAGATAATATGGGTTTGGTTTTCAAAGCATCAAATTTTGTGCATTAATTGCCAGTTTGCTGTGATATTACAAGCGACTGCTACTAGTGACATAGTGTCAATGTGCATGGACTCTGATAATGATCTGCAGCCTGGTGATAACTGCATCTCTTGATGAAACCACCCAGCAAAACTTGACAAAACAGTACACAATCTGATCATCACAGATTAAACAAAACACACTGCAGGCATCACGAATGACAGTAAACTTTGCCTCGATAACACGTGATTACTGTGTGTACATCAATAGGTGAATAGACTCGCATCGATTGTAGTTTATAATAAAATAATAGTAATTGGCAGTGCTAATCACCCTTTACTTGCAGGATTAGGACTAAATTGCAAAAAGACACAGCTCACCAATGACAACAAAGTTTGCCTGGATAACACCCGAAGAGTGTGTTACATCAACAGATGAATAGACTCAGAAAGATCATAGTAGTAAAAATTGGATATTAAGGTTAGTGGGAAAGCAACACCTCTCTTCATAGCACCTGTTTCATAAAAGAAATATAGAGTAAGGATAGATGGCCAAACGATGCAAGCCACGTGACCCCAAGCTGGGTTGAGAGTCTAGTGCGCTCCACTTGGTGCTTGTGCCACTTTCGTGCTTCCCAAGGCCCACATAGCCGTGATGATCAACCAATCCCAGGTCATGCTCCGTAAAATCTATCAGTTCATTGCACACAATTACAGTAGTCAACTTTGTTGAATACAGGCTGAATACAGTTCAGCAGCTCTCTGTATTGTGACTGTTATAGGATGTTTACAGGAACCATAACCGGGTCGCTGTCTGAGATTTCATGGCTGGTGTCAGAGGACCGTCTGTGTTCAAGCTGGGGTCACTCAGATTTAGTTTCAGTTACAATGCCCCCAAATCAAAATGCCTGATAACATACCAAGGGCTTAATATTCCCAAGTGATAGAGGTGTCGCTTTATTTCTAGTATAGTGTAAAGAAAAAGTCTGTTTCAAATTTAAACATCTTCCTGATACAAAAACAACTTCAAATTTTTTCAGGGACTGAATAAGTGTCAATGAGTGAGAAAAAGGATAACACTAGACAATCTGATCCTAAAATCTCTTGCATGATTGTGGTGACAAGGCCATGCAAGCATATTGATGGAAGGCAAGAGTTTTGCAAACTTCACCGTTCCTGCAAATTCTCTTGAAAGATAATATGGGTTTGGTTTTCAAAGCATCAAATTTTGTGCATTAATTGCCAGTTTGCTGTGATATTACAAGCGACTGCTACTAGTGACATAGTGTCAATGTGCATGGACTCTGATAATGATCTGCAGCCTGGTGATAACTGCATCTCTTGATGAAACCACCCAGCAAAACTTGACAAAACAGTACACAATCTGATCATCACAGATTAAACAAAACACACTGCAAGCATCACGAATGACAGTAAAGTTTGCCTCGATAACATGTGATTACTGTGTGTACATCAATAGGTGAATAGACTCGCATCGATTGTAGTTTATAATAAAATAATAGTAATTGGCAGTTCTAATCACCCTTTACTTGCAGGATTAGGACTAAATTGCAAAAGGACACAGCTCACCAATGACAACAAAGTTTGCCTGGATAACACCCGAAGAGTGTGTTACATCAACAGATGAATAGACTCAGAAAGATCATTGTAGTAAAAATTGGATATTAAGGTTAGTGGAAAAGCAACACCTCTCTTCATAGCACCTGTTTCATAAAAAAAATATAGAGTAAGGATAGATGGCCATTGAAATGATGCAAGCCACGTGACCCCAAGCTGGGTGGAGAGTCTAGTGCGCTCCACTTGGTGCTTGTGCCACTTTCGCGCTTCCCATGGTTCACATAGCCGTAATGATCAACCAATCCCAGGTCATGCTCCGTACAATCTATCAGGTCATTGCACACAATTACAGTAGTCAACTTTGTTGAATACAGGCTGAATACAGTTCAGCAGCTCTCTGTATTGTGACTGTTATAGGATGTTTACAGGAACCATAACCGGGTCGCTGTCTGAGATTTCATGGCTGGTGTCAGAGGACCGTCTGTGTTCAAGCTGGGGTCACTCAGATTTAGTTTCAGTTACAATGCCACCAAATCAAAATGCCTGATAACATACCAAGGGCTTAATATTTCCAAGTGACAGAGGTGTTGCTTTATTTCTAGTATAGTGTAAAGAAAAAGTCTGTTTCAAATTTAAACATCTTCCTGGTACAAAAACAACTTCAAATTTTTTCAGGGACTGAATAAGTGTCAATGAGTGAGAAAAAGGATAACACTAGACAATCTGATGCTAAAATCTCTAGGATGATTGTGGTGACAAAGCCATGCAAGCATATTGATGGAAGGCAAGAGTTTTACAAACCTCACCGTTCCTGCAAATTCTCTTGAAAGATAACATGGGTTTGGTTTTCAAAGCATCAAATTTTGTGCATTAATTGCCAGTTTGCTGTGATATTACAAGCGACTGCTACTAGTGACATAGTGTCAATGTGCATGGACTCTGATAATGATCTGCAGCCTGGTGATAACTGCATCTCTTGATGAAACCACCCAGCAAAACTTGACAAAACAGTACATAATCTGATCATCACAGATTAAACAAAACACACTGCAAGCATCACGAATGACAGTAAAGTTTGCCTCGATAACACGTCATTAGTGTGTGTACATCAATAGGTACATAGACTCGCATCGATTGTAGTTTATAATAAAATAATAGTAATTGGCAGTGCTAATCACCCTTTACTTGCAGTATTAGGACTGAATTGCAAAAGGGCACAGTTCACCAATAACAATGAAAGTTTGCCTGGATAACACCCGAAGAGTGTGTTACATCAATAGATGAATAGACTTAAAAAGATTGTAGTAAAAATTGGATATTAAGGTTAGTGGGAAAGCAACACCTCTCTTCATAGCACCTGTCTCATAAAACAAATATTGAGTAAGGATAGATGCATGGCCAAATGATGCCAGCCACGTGACCCCAAGCTGGGTGGAGAGTCTAGTGCGCTCCACTTGGTGCTTGTGCCACTTTCGCGCTTCCCAAGGCCCACATAGCCATGATGATCAACCAATCCCAGGTCATGCTCCGTACAATCTATCAGGTCATTGTACACAATTACAGTAGTCAACTTTGTTGAATGCAGGCTGAATACAGTTCAGCAGCTCTCTGTATTGTGACTGTTATAGGATGTTTACAGGAACCATAACCGGGTCGCTGTCTGAGATTTCATGGCTGGCGTCAGAGGGTCGTCTGTGTGCAAGCTGGGGTCACTCAGATTTAGTTTCAGTTACAATGCCCCCAAATCAAAATGCCTGATAACATACCAAGGGCTTAAGATTCCCGAGTGATGGAGGTGTTGCTATCCTGTATATAGTGTTAAGAAAGCGACTGTTGAATATATAAACATCTGTCTGATACAAAACAACTTCAATATTTTTCAGGAAGTGATTAAGTGAATGTGTAAGAGAAAGGATAAAACTAGACAATCTGATGCTAAAATCTGTTTGATGACTATGGTGAAAATTAAAGGAATATGATCTTTGTGAATTATTTGTTAATTAGTGGTTCGTTTGAATGATGTGCATTAAAACGAGGCTGTTCTGAGTATGGTTGCCATGTTGTGAAAAGTCATGTTGTGTGGTTTATTACGGTATTTAATCTGGTCTTTAGAATCCATCGTAGCGGTAACGATCCGTTCGTTTCTCAGTATTTAACACTGGCAACAAGGATGGGATTGATTGTGCACAATGACGGTGGCAAACATTGAAATTCAAGCCCTAGGCTAGCATTGTTTGATTGCAAACGTAATTCGTCAGTGTTAGCAACATGGTTGAAGAAATGGCTCGAATCGCTTCAATACTTTCTGGTGGCCAAGGGAGTGGTGAATGATGCACAAAAGAATTTAAATGCTTTGCTACTTTATACAGTGGGAATAGAGGTTCAGGAGTTGTATGAAATGTTAACTGACCCAGGCCTGGTACCGGTGCTGCAGTTGAAGAAGATACAGCTATCAGCATCTTACTTAAACTTATTTGCAAATTATTATTTGATAACAATGTACATTTGATGACAATGTACATTTGATGACATTAATAATTATTATTGTGGCAATGTACTAAATAAAATTCATAAATAATACTATCATTTTCTACACTGTAACCATGTCATTGTAATGTGATTAAAATGTGGAAAATATCATGGGCACAAAAGGTGCTTTCAATTTGCAGTTGAAATAATATTGTTCAAAGTTGGCATAAATTGAAGTTCCTATGATGCATAAAAGAAGCAAACCTTACTCTTACCAGTGAATTAATGCAGATGTAAGCAATGGTATATGGTAAGGTAGTGAAACAATTTGGGAGCTCAATCAGATTGAGTTATGCCTCTATTAGTTCTGAAGGGCAATGATATCTTTCAACCAAGTGTAAATCCATATCTGTTGAGAGAGGGTAAAAACTAATGTGAATCTTAAGTGCTACTATGACCAAAAAACAATTTTTATTTTCTTTTGATTTCAAAACTAAATAGTAACTGATCCAAGTTTCAAGCCTTGATTCCAAAAAGACACCTGTTTACATGTATTTTAACTGGAATTTTCCTCTTTAATGGTCTGCCATTACTACCTTTAAAATCTTGAGAGGGCTGGATTGAGGATTGAGGATAATTAAAATGACATCAAAGACTCAATAGGTTAAGAATGCAATGTGTGTGTATGGAGCTGAATTAATGGGAACATTAACCCATTGACTCCTGAGGGATCCTCATTGACGAGTAAAATCGTCTGGCGTTAGACAGAGTAAAATACTAAGTCTGGCCGGTTCAAAGGGTTAATATACAGCAAAGGCGTTTGAGGCTTTCAGACTTTTAAACTCATGTTTTGCATACATGCATATAATAAGTTGTGTTCACACACTGAAATTTTAAGCTAGTGAGTAAACAATGTCACTTTTCCCTAGATCCAACCCTCTGAGGTCCAATCGGTCAGTTTGGAATGTGAATTTTGTGTGGACCCTGAAAATCCAAAACTTACACTGAAAGTAAATAGCCTTTGGATAAGGTCCAATCAGTCAGTTTGGAATGTGAGTTTTGTGTGGACCCTGAAAATCCAAAACTTACACTGAAAGTAAATAGCCTTTGGATAAGAATCAGCTTAAATTATTGCCAGTCAAGTGTTGAGCAATCACATGCACTTTCAAAATCTCAAGGAAACAAAGAAGTGATTTTTTGACCATAGCAGCACTTTAAGAGTAAGCATTACGCACATTCTGGCCAACAGGTATAAAATGCAATTGCCAAGTAAACCTTAGTTAGTTAACACTTCAAATACTTAACTTTAAAAGGAAATATCAAAAGCAGGAATGATACAGAATATACATCTGAAATGGTCATATATTTGAAATGTGGAAATTGAATACATGGGAGTTAGAGATCACCACAATTAACCAGCAACTTAAGCAATTGTGACAAAAGCCTCAAGAAATCCAGGCTTGTGCAGGACACCTATCATGACAGTAAGAATGCACAGCACTGCTCTACCAATAATTATTAGAATAGTGCAGCACAATCACACAGACATACGCTCAAGCCGCCAATATTTTTTCAGTCTTTCTTTACGACTGCTTTTACTTGCTGCTTACCTCTGATGGAGGTACAGGGAAGGCATAGTGGTGAGAGCACTCGCCTCCCACCAACGCAGCCTGGGTTCGATTCCCAGACTCGGCGTCATAATGTGGGTTGAGTTGCTGTTGGTTTTGCTACTGTGCACCAACAGGTTTTTCTCCGGGTACTCTAGTTTTCCCCTCTCCTCAAAAACCAACGTTTGACTTAATTTGCATTAATTGTTAATTTTGGTTTACAGTATCCCAAATTAGTGCTCCAGCACTAGAACGACTAAACACTGAAATAAAATTCCTAAGTTCCTTTCCTTTGATAATCCACAAGCAGCTCTCATGTACTGTAATGATTATTATAAAAACATATACATGTATATACACACTTTACAATTTTTCTGAGTATAAAAGCACTTAAGCATCAGTATGCCAATCTTACATGTAATTTGTTATCACAGTATAATTATAAAGTGTATTCGTTATTAATTAACAATTATGATAAAATTAATAGTTATTAATATCTTTCTAAGTGTAAACTATACACAGGTAAAATGAAACCAACAGAAACTAACTGTTGGATGTCTTAATGAGAGTGCAATTATGCCAATGGACAGGAGATGTAAAGATCCTTGCAATCTGATTGGCTCTCAGCAGTGCAATTTATTCCCAACTCGCACTATTTTTTTTTCCCTAACTGGATCAATAAAATATTGGTACTGACTAAAATCCTGTAATTTAGCGATTAAATGATTATTGTGTGACTTCTAAATGGATGTAATAAAGTGGTAATTGAACTTCATGTTGTGCAATTTTGGTCTGAAATCATACTTGTAATTTTAAATAGAACTTGCGCACGTATGATTGCAGACCACATTTACTCCACTCAGTTGAATTACATGCATTATTAATGTTAGCATTCAATGTCGGTAAATTGTTACGGTTGTCTCTGTATTGGTAAGACAACGACCTGTATTACCTGTGTTTTGTACAGGTCTGCTGGATTAATAACTAACAAGTCATACTAAGATCACACCCAGGCTGAGAGCCACTTAAGAATCTCTTTAGAACTTTAATGTTTTGCGACATTATGAATAATGATAAAGAACTGTAAAACTGTAGTCTAACAGGTCATTATTAGTAGTCGAACTTTCTGAAGGTACACCCGCCACCCAACTTTAAGAACAGCATGTTAAGAATGCTCTCACGCTGAAATCGCAAAAACATAAGAACCTTCAGTTTTAACCACGAAAATAAGATGTTAATCTTACGTGCAGATAAAGAAAGGGTACTATATGCATGGTTATGATGGTCTTGCCTGGGCTAGAACTCTCAGCTTTCCTCTCCACTGGCGGGCTTTCCACTGGACTCCACTGGTAGAAAGATTTCTTTTGAAGAAGAAAAGGTGGCTTATGTTATTTTGGCTTTTACTTCATGTACACGACACACATGACGTAAAACAACAGAACAGAAATCGTGAAACAATACCTAATCAGAATTCTAAATGCCTAAAACGCCTAAAGCTTTTGATAAGTCATGTGAGTCTTCTACACGAAGTAAAAGCCGTTATTTTACGGACATTTCTCTTGTAAGAACCCTAAAAGAATGAACTCGAGGTACTGTATATACTGCGATGTTGATTTCTACCCGTAAAAACCTTACTTGGAAGTCCCTTTCTCACCTCCGTAGAAACCCGAGTCCCCAACTTCGCCCAAGCGTCTCAATCGAACAAAACACGTTTCTTTTGCACGAATTTTGCCTGTTTTGCGCGATACTATAAAAGTATGATAGTTAAGATGATGAGAGACAGAGTTGCGTGGCTTTGCCCCGAAAGGTCGCAAACGATTTGTGACTAAATATATGATCAAAAAAAAAAAATTAGGTGAGGCGTCAGTAAAAACTTAAAAGGATACGTTTGACAAATACAAAGAGCGAAAATAAAGACAAAACAAAAAGTTGCTGTAATAAATTAAAACAAACTCCTCACCCCAAGGGCAGTTTGGGAAGGAAAAGTATTGTTTCTTCGTGACGTGCCATCTAAAACGCCAAGGTAGGTATACCTTACGAATTCGAAATGTAAGTGCGGGTTGTCTCTTCAGAAGCCCCCAGTCTGGCATCATCAAGCTAGAATGGTGGGTAGAGGAAAGCCTTTGAAAGAAACCAAGGGCGAGAGATGATCTTACTGTAACAGGTACGCCAAACGTGGTTCGTAAAAAAACTCGGAGCGTTCACAAGTGAGGTTATCTCTCTTTCCGTTCTGAAGGTATTCCAAGTCCTATAAGTGACATTTCACTAAGTTCTGCTTCAAAACAAATACAACCAGCTAAGTTTTTCATCGATAGGACTGGACAGCCCAACACTTATAAAAAAAACTTCTAAAAAAAACAGCCAACCTTCCGTTTCTCAACTGAAACTAATTACCCACAATGCCTTTCAAACAAATAAAACTAACTTTGTTCAGCCGTACTAGGCCCATTTCTCCTCTAATAGGTCTTTTTTCATGCGGTTTTTTGCATAGCACAAATCTAGGATAGTTTAGCTTTCAATCCATACTAATTAGGCCATCAGGCGACTTGTATTTCCAATTTTTTTAGCCTTCCGAAGTTCGACCAAAAAATTGGCCACTTTTGAAAATTTTCCTTTGGTCCCCCCTTTGCTACTTTGCCAAAAATGGCCGATTTTGTAACTTTTGCGAAAAATGTCATTTCTCCTCTAATAGGTCTTTTTTATGCGGTTTTTTGCATAGCACAAATCTAGGATAGTTTAGCTTTCAATCCATACTAATTAGGCCATCAGGCGACTTGTATTTCCTATTTTTTTAGCCTTCCGAAGTTCGACCAAAAAATCGGCCATTTTTGAAAATTTTCCTTTGGTCCCCCCTTTGCTACTTTGCCAAAAATGGCCGATTTTGATACTTTTGCGAAAAATGTCATTTCTCCTCTAATAGGTCTTTTTTCATGCGGTTTTTTGCATAGCACAAATCTAGGATAGTTTAGCTTTCAATCCATACTAATTAGGCCATCAGGCGACTTGTATTTCCTATTTTTTTAGCCTTCCGAAGTTCGACCAAAAAATTGGCCACTTTTGAAAATTTTCCTTTGGTCCCCCCTTTGCTACTTTGCCAAAAATGGCCGATTTTGTAACTTTTGCGAAAAATGTCATTTCTCCTCTAATAGGTCTTTTTTATGCGGTTTTTTGCATAGCACAAATCTAGGATAGTTTAGCTTTCAATCCATACTAATTAGGCCATCAGGCGACTTGTATTTCCTATTTTTTTAGCCTTCCGAAGTTCGACCAAAAAATCGGCCATTTTTGAAAATTTTCCTTTGGTCCCCCCTTTGCTACTTTGCCAAAAATGGCCGATTTTGATACTTTTGCGAAAAATGTCATTTCTCCTCTAATAGGTCTTTTTTCATGCGGTTTTTTGCATAGCACAAATCTAGGATAGTTTAGCTTTCAATCCATACTAATTAGGCCATCAGGCGACTTGTATTTCCTATTTTTTTAGCCTTCCGAAGTTCGACCAAAAAATTGGCCACTTTTGAAAATTTTCCTTTGGTCCCCCCTTTGCTACTTTGCCAAAAATGGCCGATTTTGTAACTTTTGCGAAAAATGTCATTTCTCCTCTAATAGGTCTTTTTTTATGCGGTTTTTTGCATAGCACAAATCTAGGATAGTTTAGCTTTCAATCCATACTAATTAGGCCATCAGGCGACTTGTATTTCCTATTTTTTTAGCCTTCCGAAGTTCGACCAAAAAATCGGCCATTTTTGAAAATTTTCCTTTGGTCCCCCTTTGCTACTTTGCCAAAAATGGCCGATTTTGATACTTTTGCGAAAAATGTCATTTCTCCTCTAATAGGTCTTTTTTCATGCGGTTTTTTGCATAGCACAAATCTAGGATAGTTTAGCTTTCAATCCATACTAATTAGGCCATCAGGCGACTTGTATTTCCTATTTTTTTAGCCTTCCGAAGTTCGACCAAAAATTGGCCACTTTTGAAAATTTTCCTTTGGTCCCCCCTTTGCTACTTTGCCAAAAATGGCCGATTTTGTACTTTTGCGAAAAATGTCATTTCTCCTCTAATAGGTCTTTTTTTATGCGGTTTTTTGCATAGCACAAATCTAGGATAGTTTAGCTTTCAATCCATACTAATTAGGCCATCAGGCGACTTGTATTTCCTATTTTTTTAGCCTTCCGAAGTTCGACCAAAAAATCGGCCATTTTTGAAAATTTTCCTTTGGTCCCCCCTTTGCTACTTTGCCAAAAATGGCCGATTTTGATACTTTTGCGAAAAATGTCATTTCTCCTCTAATAGGTCTTTTTTCATGCGGTTTTTTGCATAGCACAAATCTAGGATAGTTTAGCTTTCAATCCATACTAATTAGGCCATCAGGCGACTTGTATTTCCTATTTTTTTAGCCTTCCGAAGTTCGACCAAAAAATTGGCCACTTTTGAAAATTTTCCTTTGGTCCCCCCTTTGCTACTTTGCCAAAAATGGCCGATTTTGTAACTTTTGCGAAAAATGTCATTTCTCCTCTAATAGGTCTTTTTTTATGCGGTTTTTTGCATAGCACAAATCTAGGATAGTTTAGCTTTCAATCCATACTAATTAGGCCATCAGGCGACTTGTATTTCCTATTTTTTTAGCCTTCCGAAGTTCGACCAAAAAATCGGCCATTTTTGAAAATTTTCCTTTGGTCCCCCCTTTGCTACTTTGCCAAAAATGGCCGATTTTGATACTTTTGCGAAAAATGTCATTTCTCCTCTAATAGGTCTTTTTTCATGCGGTTTTTTGCATAGCACAAATCTAGGATAGTTTAGCTTTCAATCCATACTAATTAGGCCATCAGGCGACTTGTATTTCCTATTTTTTTAGCCTTCCGAAGTTCGACCAAAAAATTGGCCACTTTTGAAAATTTTCCTTTGGTCCCCCCTTTGCTACTTTGCCAAAAATGGCCGATTTTGATACTTTTGCGAAAAATGTCATTTCTCCTCTAATAGGTCTTTTTTTATGCGGTTTTTTGCATAGCACAAATCTAGGATAGTTTAGCTTTCAATCCATACTAATTAGGCCATCAGGCGACTTGTATTTCCTATTTTTTTAGCCTTCCGAAGTTCGACCAAAAAATCGGCCATTTTTGAAAATTTTCCTTTGGTCCCCCCTTTGCTACTTTGCCAAAAATGGCCGATTTTGATACTTTTGCGAAAAATGTCATTTCTCCTCTAATAGGTCTTTTTTCATGCGGTTTTTTGCATAGCACAAATCTAGGATAGTTTAGCTTTCAATCCATACTAATTAGGCCATCAGGCGACTTGTATTTCCTATTTTTTTAGCCTTCCGAAGTTCGACCAAAAAATTGGCCTATTTTGAAAATTTTCCTTTGGTCCCCCCTTTGCTACTTTGCCAAAAATGGCCGATTTTGATACTTTTGCGAAAAATGTCATTTCTCCTCTAATAGGTCTTTTTTATGCGGTTTTTTGCATAGCACAAATCTAGGATAGTTTAGCTTTCAATCCATACTAATTAGGCCATCAGGCGACTTGTATTTCCTATTTTTTTAGCCTTCCGAAGTTCGACCAAAAAATCGGCCATTTTTGAAAATTTTCCTTTGGTCCCCCCTTTGCTACTTTGCCAAAAATGGCCGATTTTGATACTTTTGCGAAAAATGTCATTTCTCCTCTAATAGGTCTTTTTTCATGCGGTTTTTTGCATAGCACAAATCTAGGATAGTTTAGCTTTCAATCCATACTAATTAGGCCATCAGGCGACTTGTATTTCCTATTTTTTTAGCCTTCCGAAGTTCGACCAAAAAATCGGCCATTTTTGAAAATTTTCCTTTGGTCCCCCCTTTGCTACTTTGCCAAAAATGGCCGATTTTGATACTTTTGCGAAAAATGTCATTTCTCCTCTAATAGGTCTTTTTTATGCGGTTTTTTGCATAGCACAAATCTAGGATAGTTTAGCTTTCAATCCATACTAATTAGGCCATCAGGCGACTTGTATTTCCTATTTTTTTAGCCTTCCGAAGTTCGACCAAAAAATCGGCCATTTTTGAAAATTTTCCTTTGGTCCCCCCTTTGCTACTTTGCCAAAAATGGCCGATTTTGATACTTTTGCGAAAAATGTCATTTCTCCTCTAATAGGTCTTTTTTCATGCGGTTTTTTGCATAGCACAAATCTAGGATAGTTTAGCTTTCAATCCATACTAATTAGGCCATCAGGCGACTTGTATTTCCTATTTTTTTAGCCTTCCGAAGTTCGACCAAAAAATCGGCCACTTTTGAAAATTTTCCTTTGGTCCCCCTTTGCTACTTTGCCAAAAATGGCCGATTTTGATACTTTTGCGAAAAATGTCATTTCTCCTCTAATAGGTCTTTTTTCATGCGGTTTTTTGCATAGCACAAATCTAGGATAGTTTAGCTTTCAATCCATACTAATTAGGCCATCAGGCGACTTGTATTTCCTATTTTTTTAGCCTTCCGAAGTTCGACCAAAAAATCGGCCATTTTTGAAATTTTCCTTTGGTCCCCCCTTTGCTACTTTGCCAAAAATGGCCGATTTTGATACTTTTGCGAAAAATGTCATTTCTCCTCTAATAGGTCTTTTTTCATGCGGTTTTTTGCATAGCACAAATCTAGGATAGTTTAGCTTTCAATCCATACTAATTAGGCCATCAGGCGACTTGTATTTCCTATTTTTTTAGCCTTCCGAAGTTCGACCAAAAAATTGGCCACTTTTGAAAATTTTCCTTTGGTCCCCCCTTTGCTACTTTGCCAAAAATGGCCGATTTTGATACTTTTGCGAAAAATGTCATTTCTCCTCTAATAGGTCTTTTTTTATGCGGTTTTTTGCATAGCACAAATCTAGGATAGTTTAGCTTTCAATCCATACTAATTAGGCCATCAGGCGACTTGTATTTCCTATTTTTTTAGCCTTCCGAAGTTCGACCAAAAAATCGGCCATTTTTGAAAATTTTCCTTTGGTCCCCCCTTTGCTACTTTGCCAAAAATGGCCGATTTTGATACTTTTGCGAAAAATGTCATTTCTCCTCTAATAGGTCTTTTTTCATGCGGTTTTTTGCATAGCACAAATCTAGGATAGTTTAGCTTTCAATCCATACTAATTAGGCCATCAGGCGACTTGTATTTCCTATTTTTTTAGCCTTCCGAAGTTCGACCAAAAAATTGGCCACTTTTGAAAATTTTCCTTTGGTCCCCCCTTTGCTACTTTGCCAAAAATGGCCGATTTTGTAACTTTTGCGAAAAATGTCATTTCTCCTCTAATAGGTCTTTTTTTATGCGGTTTTTTGCATAGCACAAATCTAGGATAGTTTAGCTTTCAATCCATACTAATTAGGCCATCAGGCGACTTGTATTTCCTATTTTTTTAGCCTTCCGAAGTTCGACCAAAAAATCGGCCATTTTTGAAAATTTTCCTTTGGTCCCCCCTTTGCTACTTTGCCAAAAATGGCCGATTTTGATACTTTTGCGAAAAATGTCATTTCTCCTCTAATAGGTCTTTTTTCATGCGGTTTTTTGCATAGCACAAATCTAGGATAGTTTAGCTTTCAATCCATACTAATTAGGCCATCAGGCGACTTGTATTTCCTATTTTTTTAGCCTTCCGAAGTTCGACCAAAAAATTGGCCACTTTTGAAAATTTTCCTTTGGTCCCCCCTTTGCTACTTTGCCAAAAATGGCCGATTTTGATACTTTTGCGAAAAATGTCATTTCTCCTCTAATAGGTCTTTTTTTATGCGGTTTTTTGCATAGCACAAATCTAGGATAGTTTAGCTTTCAATCCATACTAATTAGGCCATCAGGCGACTTGTATTTCCTATTTTTTTAGCCTTCCGAAGTTCGACCAAAAAATCGGCCATTTTTGAAAATTTTCCTTTGGTCCCCCCTTTGCTACTTTGCCAAAAATGGCCGATTTTGATACTTTTGCGAAAAATGTCATTTCTCCTCTAATAGGTCTTTTTTCATGCGGTTTTTTGCATAGCACAAATCTAGGATAGTTTAGCTTTCAATCCATACTAATTAGGCCATCAGGCGACTTGTATTTCCTATTTTTTTAGCCTTCCGAAGTTCGACCAAAAAATTGGCCACTTTTGAAAATTTTCCTTTGGTCCCCCCTTTGCTACTTTGCCAAAAATGGCCGATTTTGATACTTTTGCGAAAAATGTCATTTCTCCTCTAATAGGTCTTTTTTCATGCGGTTTTTTGCATAGCACAAATCTAGGATAGTTTAGCTTTCAATCCATACTAATTAGGCCATCAGGCGACTTGTATTTCCTATTTTTTTAGCCTTCCGAAGTTCGACCAAAAATCGGCCATTTTTGAAAATTTTCCTTTGGTCCCCCCTTTGCTACTTTGCCAAAAATGGCCGATTTTGATACTTTTGCGAAAAATGTCATTTCTCCTCTAATAGGTCTTTTTTCATGCGGTTTTTTGCATAGCACAAATCTAGGATAGTTTAGCTTTCAATCCATACTAATTAGGCCATCAGGCGACTTGTATTTCTTATTTTTTTAGCCTTCCGAAGTTCGACCAAAAAATTGGCCACTTTTGAAAATTTTCCTTTGGTCCCCCCTTTGCTACTTTGCCAAAAATGGCCGATTTTGATACTTTTGCGAAAAATGTCATTTCTCCTCTAATAGGTCTTTTTTTATGCGGTTTTTTGCATAGCACAAATCTAGGATAGTTTAGCTTTCAATCCATACTAATTAGGCCATCAGGCGACTTGTATTTCCTATTTTTTTAGCCTTCCGAAGTTCGACCAAAAAATCGGCCATTTTTGAAAATTTTCCTTTGGTCCCCCCTTTGCTACTTTGCCAAAAATGGCCGATTTTGATACTTTTGCGAAAAATGTCATTTCTCCTCTAATAGGTCTTTTTTCATGCGGTTTTTTGCATAGCACAAATCTAGGATAGTTTAGCTTTCAATCCATACTAATTAGGCCATCAGGCGACTTGTATTTCCTATTTTTTTAGCCTTCCGAAGTTCGACCAAAATCTCTCCAAGTTTTGAAAGTTTTCCTTTGGTCCCCCCTTTGCTACTTTGCCAAAAATGGCCGATTTTGTAACTTTTGCGAAAAATGTCATTTCTCCTCTAATAGGTCTTTTTTCATGCGGTTTTTTGCATAGCACAAATCTAGGATAGTTTAGCTTTCAATCCATACTAATTAGGCCATCAGGCGACTTGTATTTCCTATTTTTTTAGCCTTCCGAAGTTCGACCAAAAAATCGGCCATTTTTGAAAATTTTCCTTTGGTCCCCCCTTTGCTACTTTGCCAAAAATGGCCGATTTTGATACTTTTGCGAAAAATGTCATTTCTCCTCTAATAGGTCTTTTTTCATGCGGTTTTTTGCATAGCACAAATCTAGGATAGTTTAGCTTTCAATCCATACTAATTAGGCCATCAGGCGACTTGTATTTCCTATTTTTTTAGCCTTCCGAAGTTCGACCAAAAAATTGGCCATTTTTGAAAATTTTCCTTTGGTCCCCCCTTTGCTACTTTGCCAAAAATGGCCGATTTTGATACTTTTGCGAAAAATGTCATTTCTCCTCTAATAGGTCTTTTTTCATGCGGTTTTTTGCATAGCACAAATCTAGGATAGTTTAGCTTTCAATCCATACTAATTAGGCCATCAGGCGACTTGTATTTCCTATTTTTTTAGCCTTCCGAAGTTCGACCAAAAAATCGGCCATTTTTGAAAATTTTCCTTTGGTCCCCCCTTTGCTACTTTGCCAAAAATGGCCGATTTTGATACTTTTGCGAAAAATGTCATTTCTCCTCTAATAGGTCTTTTTTCATGCGGTTTTTTGCATAGCACAAATCTAGGATAGTTTAGCTTTCAATCCATACTAATTAGGCCATCAGGCGACTTGTATTTCCTATTTTTTTAGCCTTCCGAAGTTCGACCAAAAAATCGGCCATTTTTGAAAATTTTCCTTTGGTCCCCCCTTTGCTACTTTGCCAAAAATGGCCGATTTTGATACTTTTGCGAAAAATGTCATTTCTCCTCTAATAGGTCTTTTTTCATGCGGTTTTTTGCATAGCACAAATCTAGGATAGTTTAGCTTTCAATCCATACTAATTAGGCCATCAGGCGACTTGTATTTCCTATTTTTTTAGCCTTCCGAAGTTCGACCAAAAAATCGGCCATTTTTGAAAATTTTCCTTTGGTCCCCCCTTTGCTACTTTGCCAAAAATGGCCGATTTTGATACTTTTGCGAAAAATGTCATTTCTCCTCTAATAGGTCTTTTTTCATGCGGTTTTTTGCATAGCACAAATCTAGGATAGTTTAGCTATC
>NW_027180209.1:127500-151039 GCF_036669925.1 Montipora capricornis | reverse complement strand
TTGCTCCTTGCTTCCTGTAGTCGATACAGTTTTTAATTACATCAGTAAGCTTTAGCGACAACCTGACTGTTACTTCCCAGCAGTTGCACCTATAATAGGAGGCTGTTTTCTCGCGAATTGGCAAGAAATGCCAAGTTCCGGGTGTTGAAAACCAACTTTTAACAAACTTTTATTTTGGATTTGGGAGAAACTTGGGAATGCTCATTCACGTAATTCCTTTTGAAGGCTTTACCAGAACTTTACAAAACATGGAAATGTGCGTCAGAACCTATCAGTCCCGAAGGTTAATTCTAGTCACTGACCACAGAGTCGTTCGCATACATGTCACTAGATAATCAAGAGTTTAATTGTTATAGGTTACGAAAAATAACCTACCAACTCGTCATTCACTTCATGAAGCAGTGTTTGAGCCAGGTTGTCTTTTGTGGCGGACAGCTCATCTTGCAACCTACTTATTATCTGAAAACATCAAAGACGGAAGAGTTAGAAATTTACAGTTTTCCTCAAAAGGAACGCAATAGAAAACATAGCCTGAAGTATTTAACGCATCAAACCTTCGAATTTTTAGAGAACTTCTCCTGCTGGCGGGTTTGCATGTCGTCGGTGACAAATTCCAGCTCTCTTACTTTGCGAAGTACCTTTGATTATGAACAAACAAAATAAAACTTTTAGCTTTCAACGAAATGCCTTCTGTGGCAACAATAGCAAATCAACTAAATTTACCTCTTGTGTTTTGCCTTTAAAATTATCCCGCTCTCACTGAAATTGTATCGTCTCTGAGTTGCAGTTTTCAAGAGTAGCCTCGAGCTAACAGACAGAGGTGAAATACATATATAGGGAAATTGAATATTCATGTTATATTAAACAGAAAACAGAGCAGAACAACTCAAATGTTAAACCTTTTCAATTTCTCTTTGCAAATTCTCGTTTTTTCTTTTCTCTCTTTCATATTGCTCTCTCCAGTTCTATAAAATATAGATTCATTTGTTATATCAGTGGACAGTGTAAAATGGATGCCAAAGAAAATAACCATATGATTCTCCGAGGAGATGTGGGTCTTTTGAACACTAATTAACAATTTATATTTCTCTGAAATGTTTAGCCCCCTTGCCTGTAAAACCTCCCATTTGTTTTAGATCTAAGTAAGGCTCATAGTGGGCAATTAACCCCCCCTCTCCCCTTCTTCCTCCCCCCATCACACCTCAATGCCTGGATCCGCTACTGATAACTATCAAGAAAATGAGAATACTGTCAAAAACTCTTTCCGTCCCGGGCCGCCCATTTGGAATGGGTTATCACGTTAGGTTGCGTTTTCGCAACAACTCCTAGTGTTCCTTAACTCCAGTGTTCCTTAAATTCCTAGACCCGTCCCTATTACCTAAAAAGAAGTTAACAGTCATAGACGGACGGCGGACTCTGTATCTTAAGACACTACCTACGTTCAGTTAAATGCGTTCTTACATTTTTGATTTCTGAGCTAGTACAGTTGGACTCGGCATCAACCTCAACTGTTGGTTCTCGCTGTTAAAAAGGAAGATAGTGATGGAAAAATTCTTCACAGTAGTATTTCTAGAGCTAATTTTTGCATCTCTTGAGCATAGGAACACTATGTTCCCAATTTGGATACTTAACAACTAGCATAGATGATTTGTTTCCATTGTGTTTAGTGCTTAGCATTTGACCGAGTCATGCAAAGATTAATGCTAAACTCTAAAACGATGCGCATAAAAGTATTAGTTTTCATAAAAACTGAATAATTTACTCACATTCACGTTCCCATGAATGATGCTGTTGCTATCTTTCCATCTTTTGAGAATATCCTTCTGTTGGGTTGGTTCCTCCGCATTAGAATCCCCTTGAAACTCGTAGAGTTTTTCCTTCATTGACAAAACAGTACTAACAAAATCTGGCATATCATACTTTTTTCCAGGGGGATAAAGAGCACATTTTTTATCGCGAGGGGCTATCGGCAAAAACCGAGCCACAAGATCTGCAGTTTCAGATAAACTTGTATTTTGCATTTCTTAAGGCTTGTTGCTCTCAAATGCCAATAGTCTGGTTGTCTGACGTTTAGGATTATATATGCTGAGACCAACAACGAACTGATCTACGATCTCCCCTACGGGTCACCGGAAAGAATGGCACCACTGGAAACGGGACGATAACTGTTTTAGCACGGAACTTTACAAATATTTAGTAGATCTTATTTTTTGTTTTGCGGATAAAGGTTCGCCGAGTAAAATGAGCATGCCGTGCGTCAACCTTTAACTGGGGCTCTCTGAATTTGCTTGATTCTTAAGCTGCAAAATTGTAACAAATTTATTTTATGTACGCGGCAATGTTTCCAGGGACTCTTCCGCTGGCAGGCATGGAATCCGAGACACGGAATCCCGGGTAAGAAATCTAATCTCATTTCTTTTATTGCGTTTTTCGAATCTAAAAATGTAAGTGGAAAGGTTCTATTTGGATTCAGTATATTAAACGTCTGGAAATGTCAAAAATTACCGTAGTTATTCAGTTATAAGGCGCACGGTTTTTTCAAGAAAAATCTGTCTTTGAGTGGCAAGTTAGTGCTAAAATTGGGGTGCGTCTTATAGCCAAGTATTTTCGCACAACAAAATCTTAAGATCACAATTTGAGAAGAACTTGCAGTTTAAACAACACAAGAAAAGGACACTAGTTGTCTATTTAAAAAGAATAGTGCTTTTAGAGACCTTAAGAACACTAAACGACTTGAAGAGAAAAGCGAACAAATGGAAATTTGCATACGTGCTTAACAGCATGTGTTCAGTAACATGATACCCCATGATAACAATAAAATCGTTCGAACCTTGTTTCGAATTCCCAGAATCGTGTTTGTCGTTCGCATGAAAAGTTTCTTCTCAGAACAAACAGTGTGGAGATAAAACATACCTTCTTCGTTCATTCAGCCTTTCTTGTGCACTGAAATTTGCATTTTTGGTGGCGTGTTGATATTCAGCTGTCAAACACCTTTGAATATGACTTTTGGTGGGAGTTTTTCACCATTCGCTTTCGCCTGAAGTCTGAAGTCTGAAGTCTGAACTCTGACTGTTTATTAAGTCGGAAGGTTCTAATGCGTGACTTTTCACTTTTGTTTACGTCAACAAAAAGAGTTTGCGTGCCAATTGTGTAAGGATAATTGTTCTCAGATTCATCACATCCTTTTGATAACTCTCAATTTTTTGGTGCGTCTTATAACCAATTGTTTTCGCGTAATTTTCAGTTTGAGAACTTAGCTTCATTAAATTGCTAAGTTTGGGTTGCGTCTTATAACCGAGTGCGCCTTATAAGTGAATAACTACGGTAAGCTCATTCCTTTTTCCTTATTTTGCAGCCACACGCATACGTGTTCATGGACTTATTTTTGGGTATCACGCGTGTCACTGCCCACATGGACTTGTTTTTCAAAATCATGCAACAGAAAGAGATTGATTATTTGGCCATCATTATGGATTGTATCGGTGGATGGCCCACTTAAAGTGTTGCAAAGTACGGTCATGTCAGTGCCTAGTATCATGTGCACTCATGTTACAAACCTTTCCCTGCTTTTTCACTTTCTTCTGCGAATTCGGTGACAGTTAGAAACAACAACTAGCTAAATGACAAGATATGCTGAAAATGGTCTGACGCTCATGCACGGTATGAAGAGCTGCCACCGAGGAACTTGAGCGTCCAGAATGAAAATTCTTCAAGAGCTCTATTCATCAATTATACCAACAGCTACAGATTATTTAAAAAAAACACTCACCAAACAAAGGATTTTAGTTTAGAACCGTTTATTTAAGGTCTTTTTCCATTACCCGAATATTGAAACTGGTTGAGTCCCTGTAAAGTAAATCATCAGAAAAACAAACATGACCTTTCAGTCTGGGATATCAGGTATTGTACTGAGGACAATTGCAAGTAGCTTTTGTTTCTTCTTAAGATAAACTTACATCAGAATATATTAATAGAATTGTCATAAATTAAGATTCCCGCCAAAGGGCCAAGTGGTGGACTCTGTTGTACACGTGCCATCCTATGGGTGGCCCTCCCATTTTATCCCTTCCAAATTTTGTAGAGTGAGAGCGTAATTTTTATTTACGGCAGCATTGGGAAAAAAACGGCAAGGGGATGAAAATTTTTATTTACCAGTGTCACATTTGATCAGGCCCGTAAGCAAGTCCATTCTTTGAGCGAGTTTCACAATAAGGCAATTGGCCTCCACTGGTATTGATGCTGATTTTAATTTTTCCAAAACGCGATACACTTGATGGGATTTTGTACCCTTTCCATGATCTAGCCAATACTCCGCCAAGGCAAACTTGCTGGCTATACGTAGTAAACAAAGCATGTTCACTTCAATGAACGCATCGCTACTGGCTTATTTTGAGAACAGTTCTCGGACAAGCAAGACGCCAATTGGCCGAAACCAAGAACAGTTTAAGGGAATGTTAACACAAGAAAGCTTTGAGGCACTAAAATCGTTCAGACCATTTTACTAAGAACCAGCGAGAATTCAAAGGCTTAACCTGAAATCCCATTATATCCTTACCAAATTTTCTAGAGTGAGAGCATAATTTTTGTTCCCGGTAGAACTGGGAAACAAACGGCAATGGGATTAAAATTTTTAGTTACTACTGTCACATTTGATCGAGACCGTAACCAAGTCTATTCTTTGAGTGAGTTGGACAATAAAGCAATCGGCTTCTCCAGTATTTATGCAGATTTTAAGATTTGCTAAACTCGATACAGTTCATAGGAACTTGTACCCTTTCCGTGATTTAGCCAATACACCGCCAAGGCAAGCTCGCTGGCAATGTTGAGTAAACAAAGCAATATTTATTTCAAGGAACGCATATCTGTTGGCTGATTGCGCGAACAGTTCTCAGACAAACAAAACGCCAATTGGCGGAAACCGAGAACAGTTGAGGGAACGTTAAAAAAAGAAAGATCTGCGACACAGAAATCGTTAAGCAATAATTCAATGCTCAGCCATTCAAAGCCTTTAAAATCATTGAGTTTTCTCAAGCAAGGGTGTGTCAGCAAGTTCATTTTCACGCGTTGTCCATGTTATCTATTAAACTTGAAATAATAGGTCAAGTAGACAGCATTGAAAACTAAATTAAACGTTTTCATGCATGCATTAATATCAAATGTCAAAAACTGAGAACAGTTCTCACGTTAACAATAGTTTCGACAGGAAGTGAATGGAAATTGTTGACTCTCCTGCGGCAGACAAACCAAACGCCAATTGGCTAAGACCAAGAATGGTTAAGGGAATGTTAAAGCATGAACGCTTTCCCATTTTATCCTTACCAAATTTTGTAGAGCGAGAGCATAATTCTTGTTTGCGGCAGCACTGGGAACCAAACAGCAAGGGATGAAAATTTTTGTTTACCAGTGGCACACTTGATCGGGACCGTGACCAACAACCAATAAAGCAATCAGCCTCTCCAGATTTGATGTTGATTTTCATTTTTGCTAAACGTTATACAGTTGATAGGAACTGGAACCTTTCCGCGATTTTTTTTTAGCCAAGGCAAGGCAACCTCGCTGGCTATGCTGAGTAAACAAAGTCGTATTCATTTCAAGGATCGAATGTCTATTGGCTGATTTCGCGAACAGTTCTCACACAAACAAAAATTCTGATTAGACTACAGTTAAAGACATGAACTTGTAGTGTTACAAAGGGAGCAAAGAGCGAATGTGCTCAAAAGCACGTGCTTGAAATGATTGACGTCAGAAGCAAATTCCTAACCTCGCTCCCACGAAATGGGGTAAACATTCGAAAAAACTGTCATGGCCGCTATTAAATACTCCGAAAATGATAAAGGAAAAAGAACAAACCTTCTTCATCCATCCAGGCCTTCTTGTGTACAGAAACCTGCATTCTCCTAGGCACCTCAATTCGTAGCTGACGATTGCCTTTACAACTGCTGATCAACTTCTGGATCTTTTGGCCGGTAGCGACCCATCGAGGCACGTTTGGCAGTCATCTTTAACTCGCCGGAGAACAAGACTTGCTGTTGGTTTCTCCATTTACGGACTATCGATTCTGATATGCCGTATTCACGAGCAATTTCACGATTGTTGTCTATGGCTTCCGCTTCTGCTACGATCTTCAACTTGAAGTTTAGATCATAGAAGTGACGATGAGTGCTTGGCATAATTACTGAACATTTACAGTACTCTGAACGAATGCTCGAAGATTAAGTGGTCAACAAAATTTCCCGTAATTCTGGGTGCGCCTTATAACAGGGTATTTAGGTGAAATTTTCATTTTACTTACTTGTCACAATCGTCTTTGAAAGTTTAGGGTTGTCTTATAACTGAGTGCGCCTTATAAGTGAATAAATACGGTAACTGCTTGGCCACACCACGCGTGATAAAATAAGTTTGGCCGATGATTACCGCCAACTTTCAAAATTATACTATACGGTTTGCCGTAAATGTTTTGTGGAATGGAAGGCCATTAAAACAGAAAAGCAAAGACAAAAGATTTTCAGGTTACTTCTCACGCTGATAAACGGAGATCAGTGAGTTTGTGCGTCTAACACCAGCGCAAGTGCTCATGACACCCGTGTTTCATTGTTTCTCAGTATAATCAGAAAAATCAAAAATTGATTTAATGCTTGATAATTCTCAAGAATTACTGATAACCCTTCCGGGAAAAAAAATTTATAAAGTTGTTTTACGGAATACATAAGCAACAACAATTTTGATTAGCATAAAACGAGAACAATTCTCAATTCTAAAAATATCTTGACCTAAATCCCCCTGCCAGCAACCTTTCATGAATGCATGTTGTTCAGCATGGACGCACGCTAGCGTGCTCAAGGTCGATGCGAGTGGAAGGAGCTTGAAGTTGGGCAGAAGGATGAAAGTGGTGGCACCAAACATGAAATTAACTTTGCTAAGACGAGACAAGACATCCTCGGAGCCGCCTTGAAAATATTCGCAGAGATCGCAACGAAGTGTGTTAGAAATTTGGCGCGAACTCCCGGGAAAAGGAGAAATCGCTTTTCTAGGTTTATGGACCGAGGAAAGGTCATCAAATGTGCATTTGGACGACGGATCGACACAATGTTAGGGTAAGTTGCCGTTTTCCTTATGCTTTTTTGGAAAAGAAAATGAAAAAGCAGAATTTCACGTTGTGAAAATGTGTGACTGCAACCCAATAATTAATGTGTCACTTAATTAGAACGTTTTCACTTTAATATCACTAGCACATATTTTTTGTTGTTGGTAAGCTTACTTAAAGAATCACGTAAACACTGTTTAACTCGGGCATTATTGATAAAAGACCGTTTTCCGAACTCATTCCTGTGTGGTTAATAGATGATGACAGAAACCCATAAGGGTTGAAACGTGTAACGCGCGTTCACAGCTTCCGAATATTCAGTGCGAACTAATTGGTTGAATGTTTCAGTGCTAAGTACCATATTTGGAAACCCCTTGGTCTTGTTGTTCCAAATATGGTACTTAGCAAATTGAATATTCAGAAGCTTGTTTCCAAGCACACAAGGGGCCGTTACACGTTTCAACCCTTATGGGTTTCTGATGATGACAAACGAATGTTTAAGAATAATTGCTTATCGGGGATTCATGACAGATGCTTACCAGACATGTTGTTTTTAACTCAAAATTCACCTGTTGTCATTGGTGGATACCGCAAACTGTTTCTAGTTTGAGATTTAACATAATTTCACGGCCCCTTATTGGCCAAGGCTGGGAACACTTCTCGGAGCGAGAAAAGCATTCTCAGTTTCCAGTTGAAAAGTGCATTTTCCACTTTGATAGTGCACTCTGTTATTCATACTTGTAATTTTTGTGAGGAAATGAAGTAAAGGTGTTTATTAAGTGGTACTGTAAGTTGTAAGAAATTAGTTTGTCTGATACACTGATATTGGTTTTGCTTTTGCGCTGTTACTCACTTACAACTGTAGTCAGCTGCATCAGATGAGTCTGATTCTTCATTTTTGGGGACTATAGGTAGACCTCTTCCAAACTGTGTCTTATGCCTTTCAAGCCACCAAACTAATTCACCCAAGTTTATATTCTCTCTCGCACTCCTCAACATTTCCGGACAAGAAGGATACAGCTTTGTGCAATGGGACATTGGGTCATAGAACCTCAGATCGCCCAGCAGCACTTTTTTGTGTTTGGGCTGTTGATGGTGGCTTGACATTTGACCCCTCATCATAAGCATGAAGGGATTACCCTATTGACTGACGTTGAACTACCAAGTACAGCCTCTTCAGTTTTGTTTGCTCACGTGGAAACTTTCAGATTTTTTATGCTCTTGATGGTTCAGGTATGCTACATTTCTAAGTCATGTGGTATATTGGCTCCAACTTTCCCATTCTTGTTGGTGCCTCTTTGCCAGATCACACATTCAGACATCTGATGTGCATGGAAACTGCACTGCAAAAGGTGAAAAATGATCTACTATTTAACATGAATAAGGACCATGTATCCCTTCTTCTGCTACTTGATCTCAGCACTGCATTTGACACTGTCGATCATGCCATGCATTTCTTCTATGTAGACCTGATGATTTTGGTGTTAGACTCTGTTCTCTCATTTGCCTCGTGCTTTTCTTGTCAATCTCAGCAGGTCTCAGTTAAAGGAAGGTCTGACGTTGTTGGGCTCAGGTGAGGAGTTCCTCAAGGTCCTGCCTTGGTGCATTGCTGTTTGCCATTTATGCGAGTAAGCTTTTTGATGTTTATTCACTCACATCTTCTGTCTGTACATGCTTATGCTGATAACACTCAGTTGTATTTGTCATTTTGTGCTAGTGGTATTGATGATCAGACTGCTGCCTTTTCTGGGATGGAATGCGCGCGCTGCATTGCTGTTGACATATGCCATTGGATTGCTCCATATTAAACTTATGGTAAGCTTGATGATAAAACTGAATTCTTACTTATTGGCATGGGTCAACAATTAGCAAAGTTTTATTTGATAACATCAACGTTGGATCTGATGTCATCTCTTCTGTTACCTTGGCACAGGATCTTGGTGTTTGGTTTGATGCCAATTTAAAAATGAGCAGTCACATGAGAAAAACGTGCCTCAGCCTTTTTCTTCTTATATACCGGTAACGTTCGTCACATTAGGAAATTCCTGTCCAAGTCTTTAACAGAAAGTTGGTTCATGTCTTTGTAACAAGCAGGATTGATTACTGCAACAGTCTTCTTTATGGATTATTCAATAACCTGATTTCGAAGCTGCAGGGCTTTCAAAATGCATGTGTTTCTTTTGTTTGGTCTTTACCTAAGTTCTGTTAGGTCAGGCTTCCTGTTAAACAGCATATTGATTGTACAATTATTTTAATTACTTTAAGATTTTACACAGTGTAGCTCCCCCTTATCTTTCTTGTCTTATTTCATTGAAATCCCCTTCGTGTTATAGTCTTCACAGTGCTCTTGACTATACTCTTCAAATTCCTTCCATTACATCATTCAAAACATAAGGCGATCATGCTTTTATGTTTGCGGCTCCTAGGCACATTTGAACATTGGTATGGAATTTGCTCTTTATAATCTCAAACTATTATTATTACACACACAGTGTTGACTGAAGTTAAAAAGTACATCCTTGAATTGCATACTTTGACAATTTTTTATTGGCTTTGAAAAGCGACAGAAGATGTTTCTAGTTAATGACATTTCTATTCCCATCACCCTCATAAATTGTGTCATTCAGCTGCATAAGAACTACTAAAAGTTCAATCAAAGAGAGGCCTTTCCCTGCATGCTTGTATTCTGGTTAGGCAAGTTTTTTGTTGCTTAACTTTGAATATTCTCCATACCAAAGAATTTTAGCAATGCTTCCACCTAAGTTAGCCGCTTTAACTGAAACAGAGAACTCTTCTTACATTTACATATATGCATCTGGGTCATTTTTCACAGTAGTTGGAACATTGTAGTGTATAATCCGCTCTCTAAAATACTTCAGTTTACCAATTTTGCATGCTGAATTCTGGTTCATCAGGACATCATTTATGAGCTACAGAGAAATTTAATTAAAATTATGTTTAACTCTGGAATATAGGCTACCATTATTTAAATGTAGACCATTGAATTTATCTCGCAGTCCTTCAAATTATTGTCTTACACTGGAAAAAAAACCCTGAATTTCCAAGTTGGATTGTACTTGGTTTTTACTTGGATTTCCACGATTATCCAAACCTGGAAAAATTGCAATTTATCCAATTTTGGTTCATCATCTGGATTTAACTGTAACCAAATCTGGAAAATTAGAAAATCCAGACTGGGAAATCAAAATATCCAAGAAGAGCAGCTTTCCACATTGTACTTGGATATTTTGCAATCCAAACTTGGAGACACAACTTTACAATCCTGGGTTACAAGGGTCACAAGCTTGGAATTTTAGTTTCACAGGAATAGATTTTAACAAGCCAGTCCTGGATTCCATGATAAACAGGCTTGGTATTCCACTTTTACAGGAACAGATTTTCACGAGCCAATCCTGGATTGTCAGATAAACAGGGTTGCAATAGCGCTTTATACTAATGACGTCATGAAATGTTAGACCCCCCGCGTGACTCAGACAAACAAACTCCACTTCTTTGAGAGCTGCAATGGAAATGGCGAGTAGTTTGCTTCATTCCCTTACAGTTCTGACCGAAGAGGACGGCATTCCTGGCTCCAAATTTGAAAGAGAACCAGAAGATTACACTGTAGACCAGCTAAAACGGTGGTTAAAATGCAGGGGCTTAAAATTAAGCAGTAAACAAGAAGATCTTATACAGCGAGTGAGAGACTATGTGAAGAGCGGGAATTATTACACCCTTGATCCGGCAATCGATCATGGAAAATGGTTTGCTGCCAAAGTTCTTCATGAAAATTCTGATGTAAAGACAAATTCTGGATCGATATCCATTCCTTGTATTCCGACGACTGGCTGGCGTATTTTTCCGTCTCAAAACATTTCTTCGCTCTTCAACTATGGGCATGTGCATTACTACGCACTAGAATCAATCCAAAATGTTGCCGATCATCCTGAAGACGTTTTTCAAAATCATAGTTTCGACCTTTGCGGACAACTCGTATTTTGAATATAGTCCGAGGGCCTTCATCAGAAAGCAACTTTCCTGAAGGGTTAACGTAAGTGTATGTATCGGTCACGGCACATTCTTCATCAATAAAACTGCTTTCATCGACTGTCGGTCGGTTCAACTTCTTGTGACTCCTGATCATGATCATCAGAAACTGTAATATCATTAAATAATTGTTCCTCGTAGTTGTCATTGACTGATTTCTGTTTCTTTGACGCTGGATTTCCTCTTTCTTTCGGTGCTTTTCTCTTAGAAGCATGTGCTCGACTTACTTGCGCTGGTCTTAGATTTGCCTTCAGTGGATCGGGAAATTCGGCTGTTGGACCTTTTTCGTCAGGCCAGTGAAGAGCACAAATATAAGTGTTTCTTGTTATGTTTTTCTCCGTAAAAAATTCACGCGAACAAGCCACTAGCCAACGCTTGCACTTTGCCATGTCTCGCGAAGGTTTTCGGAAGGGAATGAATACTTTTTTCCCTGATTCCTCCAGGGGCACCCAATGTCAATTTTCGGAAAATATCTGTTCGGAAGACGATTTGAGGTTCTTGCTTGCCTGCCTGTCCTAGGATTTTCGAACATCTACAAAAAAAACTATAATTGCCCATTTTTAAAGGATTTTTACCCTAAAAAGGTCACCCAGAATTTTCGGGATCCATTTTTCTGACTGAAATTTTCGAAAAGATAACTTTTGATACCTACAATTTTCGGATCACTAGTCTTTCAGCTAGGAAATCCGAACAGATCAAAAATTTTTAAAGGATAAAAATATGCCTATATCTACCATTTACATACAAAAATACGTTTAACAATGCTATGTTTCAGTGGTTTTGAACTATATTCTTGTGCCCCTGATTCCTCCAACTCTTTGAGTGATTTTGGCCATTTATCTGCATATCTTGAGTCTGTCTTACACTCACCCCAACAACAGTGTTTGGTACCAACCATGCCGCTTCCTTTTAGAATGCTAAGTCATTTTTTGACGAAATTTTCCGTCGTTTTGTTTCAATTTTACAGCTCTTGCTCATACATTTCCTTTAAGCTGGTCGCAATGTTTGTCTGAGTCTGTGCGGGGGGTCTCATAGGTTATCACGTAACAAAATCTATTTTTAGTAATAGTATAAAGCGCTATTATAGTTTTACAGGAATGGATTTTAACAAACCATTCCTGGATTATTACAAAAACAGGCTAGGAATTTCGGTTTTACACGCACGGATTTTATCAAGCCAGTCCTGGATTCCATTATAAACAGGCTTGGTATTCTGGTTTTACAGGAATGGATGTTAACTAGCCAATACTGGATTGACAGATACACAAGGTCGGGATTATAGTTTTATGGGAATGGATTTTAACAAACAATTCTTGGATTGTTACAAAATGGGCTAGGGATTTAAGTTTTAAAGGAATGGATTGTAACAATTCAGTCCTGTATTCTATGATAAACAGCTATAGGGATTCGAGTACTACAGGGGTAAGTTTTTAACAAACCAGCTCTGGACTGATACATTCAACAGGTTTGCACTTCAAGTTCTAAGGGGTAGTGAAAATAGAGTACAATGCATTTCTCAAGAAACAACTTCATAATTTGTTTTAGTTCTTTTTATAACAAACATAGATTGTAAAATCACATCTACCCTAACTTAAATCTACAATCTTTAGGGCCTCAGGGTTTAAGATAATAAAGTGAAAATGACACAATTTTTTTTTCAAATTGATTTTGGTCCATGGATAAGTTTAATCAGTTTAATTGTACAATAGCAATTAATTTGATTGTGAATTTTAAAAATATCTCTAATCGAAATTCTTGAATCTTGGCCATCCAAAACTTTCTTTTCCCCTTCAGAAAAGTCACAAAGACTGGAAAAAAGTAAAGGATCAAAGAAAAGCTGACAAAGTCATATGATGGCAGTTAGTTTACTCAACCTTCGCTTTCGTGATTCTGAACATTGCTTCGTGTTTGGTGGAATTAAGCTATATAAAAAACAATGAAAAGAAAATTTGTGTCATATACACTTTAAGCAAGAAAGTTAACCTGTAAACTTATAAATAACAAGTCCAAATATCAACATTACCTAATACTGGTTACATTAAATAACTGCGTGAATAGGTCTTGGTTCTCCTAGACCTCTACTTAGGCAGCTTTCAAAATTGCAACCGGTTCCCAACTAATGCAAATTAACTCAAACTTTGAGACTGAAGGTTCTCCTCTAGATCAAGGTCTTGGCAAGTTACGGAAATGCCCATTCTTCACTTTGAAATCATGGTGTTCAATAAATCAAGGTGTTCCCATTCTTAATAATATTCTTTGACAGGATTTTCACAAGAAAAGCAAGAAAGTTTGCATAGCAACAAGGTGACCTCACTCAAAACCTTAAGAACTAATACCACAACACTTACTGTAACAATCAACCACTCATAACTAAAACTTGTCCCCCTGAATGATCCCAGAGGTTTTCTTTTTCTCCCTTTTACTTAAGTTAGTTTTTAAAAGGTGACTTCAGGTTTTTGTTAAAGTTTTTTTTTTCATTCCACCTTTTAAATTTCCAGGTTAGACCTTCACAGTAACATTTTCCCTTGAGACATTAGTTAATGGACCAGTCACCTGTACTAATTGCTTTTCTATCAGGGTGCTTGATATTGCTCTGATATAAGTGTTTTTATCCTGATTGCGAAGAAATTTTAACCCAAACTCCTTAGCAAGTGGTTTTAGATCCTTATCTAGGTTGACCTCCTGGACTGTAGATTTCTTCAAGTAGACTAATAGAACTGCTTCAGCTGAAGATAATGTGAGTTCTGAAACAGAATACAAGGAAATAACATTCTTGAAATGATCTAAGACCCTGGGCCCAGTTACTAAAAGCTCTTTATTGCCTATATGGGTTCCTGTTTCTTTTGCTCATCAGAATTTTATCTGTTAATTTTAACTAGTCATATCAGAGCAAGCAAGCATCAAATTGTGGGACAAAGGAATAAAGCTGAATCGGCCTCGCAAGCATTTTGGATTTAAATTCACACTTTTGGTTAAACCAACAATTATTGGAACACCCAAGCCCTTCTCAAGTTTTATGTACAAATTTTGCACTTCAAACTTGCATAGGATTTTACTTCCATTTACACCAGTTGTTCTTAAAGGCTTGTTTTCATTAATGATTGAGCTGGTGTCGTAATAAGAAGGGTAGGACATTAGTATCCAGTGAAAAAAGCATTCCAATTCCACTCGCCACTTCATTGCTTATGATCTAGTGAAAAGAAGTTTGTCAGAGATGCAACCAGTGGCTTAGTGGTTAGTTTATCCTTCAGTTTCTGCTTCCAACTGAGACAATCTAAGCTTTCACTACATCCTAACTGTAAACAGAATTCTATTTTCACAGGATCATAACACTTTCATACCCCTCTAATCATGTGTGGGAATTGCTCATTTTAACCAAAGTTACTTGAAGTGCATAATTATGCCTTACCAGCATTGAAGTAATCATCCAACTTCATTTCCTTGTGTTTTTTGCCATTGCAAGAGGAATGTCCACTTTGACTGGGAGAACTACTATCACTTTCACTTTGTGATGATGAAAGCCCACTCTGCAGCTTTACCTCACTTTCTTTCCTTCTACGCTCATCCATGTGCTTCCTTATTAGTTCCATAATGGCATTTCTCCCAAGTCCTGCTTCAGGGAATGTGTAATCACTATCATTTGCAAGTGTTTCTACTACTTCTTGCAATTTTTTAGTTGTCTCTGGGTTGTTTCGAAATTTTGGTGCAGGAAGCTCAGGTGACCAGATCTTTTTTATGTAGTTGGTTATCTTCTTCCTGAGAAGGGAGTGCAGCATGTTTTAATATTCAAGAAACAAGGAGAAAAGGCATGCATATAATTATATACTGCTGTAGACCGCAAGGGTTCATGGTTGTTGCTTGACATGCTACTAATGCACAACATTAGAAATACAGACACACACACTACCATAACACAACAGTTTTACAAGTGAAACAACATCTATTGAGTTGCACAGGCTTGTTTAAACATTACATATCAGAATTACTATTAGTCTATACTATTACAATCTGAGCTGCTGATTGGCTGGACAGAATGTATGGCACTCATGTTTTCCCAATCAGCTACAGGACTTTATTTTCTTGAGTGAGAGGCAACAAAGAACTGTTAAATACTAAAATTATTGGTAGCATCTCAAGATATGAAACCTTTTGGCCACTAACTGTGTAATTAAATACATCTTCTAAGTTTTCAGTAAACATGAAATAACCAATCAACTCAAATTCTGGCCTTAACAATACTCATGAGCTGTCCACATCTTTAATTAAACTTGGCTTAACTTACTTAGTGTTGTAGATGGACCTGTCCATGCTCTTGAGTTCGTTTTTTTCACTATTTGTAAGTATTCTATCCAACTTGGAAAAGCTTGTTTCACTTTTTTTTGAGTAAGCACATCCTCCTGGAATGTAAGAGGGGTAATCCGAGATTATATTAAAAGACTTTTGAGAATTCTCATAAGAGGTAAGTGGAGCCAGAAGACATCTATAGTTATCTGAAAGCACAAAAGAGACTCTCACGAATGTTTGGTTTTACAATGTTAATTTTCCTACTAAACCTTTTTGTTTTTAATATTTCAGTAGCCTGTTAAGTCAAAGGAACTGGGAACAGATTTTAAAATGTAAGCTCTTGTGTTTGATAACGAAGTTCTTTCCAAGGAAAAAAGATATAGGCAAGGCGTCATCAACATTTCACCAACTTATTTCTCCAGCCTTTAAAGCCTTCGTACAGATTTTTCCAAGCTCAAAAAACACAGGAACAAAGCTTTTTTCGTGTTTGAGCTGCCAACATCAGCTTAAGATTTGACCAAAACGAAAACAATTTCACTTACAAAGCACTTGTACCTTTGATAGTCCAGGAGCTGAGACCGGAAAAAAGGGGTTTCGCTCTCCCATCTCCACAGAAAAGGTCTGATAACGGATTTTGATAGAACAACACCTCCTGAATGACGCCAGGTAGTTCGTAGGGTCGATTTGTGGTATAGGTTTTGAGTTAAGGGGGTGTTTTCTGACGTCACTGTAAATCTCACATGAAAGCGAGGTTAACAAGCTGATGGGCATTTTCTGACGATTTTTTTACTAAAAGTGTCCCGGCATGACTCTAAAGTTTGTGTTAACGTTATCTGAGGATACAAGAAATACCGCTGTGGTGATAACTTAGGTCACGTGACCTACCACATGACACAAGACAAATAAAACAGGCGTTGTATTACTGGTAGACAGTTCTCTTTACTTTTTTCTTGGTACGGCACACTTTACAGAGTGTTAAGGTCATTAAATTCAAATTCACCTGCAACTTAATGTATCTTTGGGGCAAGAAAAAACTTCATTTCTCCTTACTACGCTTCCTGCTTAGATTTTGGGTTCTGCGAGACACCACAGGCATCCCGGTCAATTGTAGGTAAGTAAGTAAGTAATTAAGTAATTAAAGACTGTAAAGACTTAATTAATGCTGCAAGAATGAATGCATCAGACAGAACCCTAGAAATTGTCTGGTATTAACCCAGGCTTTTGAATTGTGCCTTGAAACAGGGAAAAAACTGGCAAACAAACCGTTTCTGGTGAGCCAAAATTTCAATGTACGTATTTCACTTTGTTTTGCTGCCATTTCTCCTTTTCAATAAACGCGGTTAAATAGTGTATTTTTTCATTTTAAAGAAAAAAAATGTGCTTATCCTCAACGACAATTTTAAAATTGACTTTTAAACCGCAAGAAATATTCTCTTTTGATAAAACCATACTTAAGAGCCTCGATTCCATGTATTGTGCTGAAATCGAGGCTTACGAAATCAAATATGGCCACGCCCATGCCTTGATGTGGTCTGTAAGTATCTGGAAAGTTTATTCATATATTTCTTCTTTTGTATCTCAAACAAGCAATTTCTATCTTGGTAAAGCCACTTATAAGCTAATTGTGGCGGCAGTATTCTAATAATTTTCCATTTTTTGTACCGAAATGAAGAACGGGATACTGGAAGCTCCACCTCTCAGCTGTAGCAGCTATGACACCATATTTCTTTGCCATGGACCGGCAGAACTACGCGCGATGGCTCCCAGTTTACCTTGCTGACATGCATCAGATCGAGAGCAAGCATCCTAGAGTGTATGTTGAATTTATGAGAGGAAATCACGTTGTCTGTCGATCCAGCCATCCCTTCTCTCAGGTTTCTACAGATATGGCTCTAGAACAATCAATAAATGCAGATTCGAAGGCGAAAGGAGGCATCGTCGGGATTTCAGTGAGGCCCGCTGCTCTACGACGTTGGTTCTTGACGAGTCACGAGCGGGCAGCTATCACATCGTCACTGAAGAACATGTATGCAGTGGTAACAGAAGATCGTTTAGGTGCATCTCACAAAGAGTCTTCTAAAAACAGGGTTCTGAGGGATGAAGGGGATGTTCAGAAGTTGATAAACTGCTTTACGTCTAATGTAAGCAGCACCGAGAAAGGCCGAGAGCAGATGGATGCGTTTGTTAAACAGCGTCTTGAGACAAGTGAATTTAACTTCTGGGATCCAGTTCCAAACCTAGAGGTTAAGTCTTTTAGCACCATGGCCAAGAAAACAAACGTGAAAGCAAATGACAAGGTCATCACAGTCAGCGCTGACCGAGATCTCTTTGGAAGACTACTGATTGCCGCAAATACCCGAGAGATCAATCTGAAGGAAGTGTTAAGTTACGAGCTGTCAGCAGTACCATTTGCACTTGCGCATCAAGATAGCAGTATCCGCAAGACCACCAAAAGTGTATTGGCTAAAATGCTTGAAAATCAAGTTGAAGTCCTACCTCGCCTTTCCCCCGCCTCAGCACTTGAAACAGTCCACATACTAGATGGGATGGCAATAGTGCAGATGATGAAGTCCGCTGGGGCTAGCACCTTTGGCGAGCTGGCCTCCAAGTACTACACAGCCATCACAGCACCCTTAGCACAGAGTTCTTGTAAAGAGGTCCACAATCTATCAATACTGGGAAACATCTATCAAGGGTGGAGAGCGCTCTCGAAGAGGAAGCTCAAGTTCACTGGAGGTGTACATACACGGCCCTTCCACGCCAATCCGCAAACAATGAGCCAAGTACATTACAAACCCACAAAACAAGATCAACTTATGTGACTTCCTCACAAATACCATGTGCAGCCACGGAAAAGAGCAGCTGGCAGATGGGAAGAAAATCGTCATTGGAGGTGGCTATAAAGACGGCGAGATTGCAGTTTCCATCTCAAACGGAGCGTTAGAATTCACTGAGCCACTTGCATGTTCCCATGAAGAGGCAGATACAAGATTGCTCTTGCATGCCAAGCATGCTTCAAGCTCCAGTTGACGGGTTATCATTCAGTCACCTGACACTGACGTGCTGGTTCTGTGCGCAACACACTTCGAAAGCATTGGCTGTGAGGAGCTTTGGTTCAAGACGGGTGTCCGAGATCACCCCCGTTATGTGCCGGTACATAGACTGAGTGAGAAGCTTGGCCAGAAATTGTGCAGGTGCCTCCCAGCATTCCATGCACTGACGGGATGTGACACGACAAGTGCATTAGCCGGAGTATCAAAGAAGAAGGCGTGGGAAAGATTAAGCCGCAACGAAGTGCACCAGGACAAACTTGAATTGGTTGGACAATCGGCTGCTCTTGATGCCATATCCAGAGCAACGTGCGAAGCGTTCATCTGCGACTTATACCCTGCAGTGAAGAAGCAAACCAGCAGTGCAGAGGAACTGAGATATGTCATGTTTTGTCAGAAGCGACACAAGAGTGAACTCTTACCTCCTACTTCAGACAGTGTGCTCCAGCATGCAAGAGGAGTCAGCTACCAAGCCTTCATCTGGAGAAATGCTTTGGTAGCAAGACCACACCTACCCTCCCCAGAAGGAAATGGCTGGGAAAAGATCAACGGTATCTTGCAGCCTTGCTATATGACGAAAGCAGCAGCACCAAGCAGCCTCCTTGAACTTACCACCTGCCAATGTCAGAAGTCGGGGTGTCAAAGCAACTGTTCTTGTGTCCACCTCGGGCTGTCTTGTACTGAAGCTTGCTTTTGCATGGCAAACATGGACCTGTGCAAAAATCCACATGGTGCATTCCTGGATGCAAGCGATGAATCTGAGGACGATTCTGACACTGAGACTGATTAAATGATTACAGAATGACATTTACCAGTTTTCTTATATTCCAATGTACAATTGACCGGGATGCCTGTGGTGTCTCGCGGAACCCAAAATCTAAGCAGGAAGCGTAGTAAGGAGAAATGAAGTTTTTTCTTGCCCCAAAGATACATTAAGTTGCAGGTGAATTTGAATTTAATGACCTTAACACTCTGTAAAGTGTGCCGTACCAAGAAAAAAGTAAAGAGAACTGTCTACCAGTAATACAACGCCTGTTTTATTTGTCTTGTGTCATGTGGTAGGTCACGTGACCTAAGTTATCACCACAGCGGTATTTCTTGTATCCTCAGATAACGTTAACACAAACTTTAGAGTCATGCCGGGACACTTTTAGTAAAAAAATCGTCAGAAAATGCCCATCAGCTTGTTAACCTCGCTTTCATGTGAGATTTACAGTGACGTCAGAAAACACCCCCTTAACTCAAAATCTATACCACAAATCGACCCTACGAACTACCTGGCGTTATTCAGGAGGTGTTGTTCTATCAAAATCCGTTATCAGTCCTTTTCTGTGGTGATGGGAGAGCGAAACCCCTTTTTTCCGGTCTCAGCTCCTGGACTATGAAGAAAAACTCGACAATTTTCACCATTTTTTCCAGACTTTCTCCGGGTCTCAAAATTCAAGACTTAGTTCAGAATTCAAGACTCTGTACGAACCCTGCTCTTACACAAACAGAAAATTTGAGAGCAAATAAAGCTTTTTGCTAGAAGCTAGGCGTGTAACTGTCAGTTTATGGATTTCATCCAAAAACTTTGCTTTTTTTCCGAGTGTTTTTAGACCAAGTGACTCCACCGCTTCCTGACTTTGTACTGTGGCTGATAACAAAATTTTTCCATGGACTTCTTTCCTCTCAAAGTTGTTTGCAATCGCTTCGCATTTAAATTTATCCAGTGCCCACGCTTTCACATCGGTAATATCCCAGTCTAAGAAAACAAGTGACAAACACGAAATAGATGAATTGAGTTCAGGCATTCAGGAGAAAAAGACGTGTGAAAACATTGTTACTAACCTGACTGTTGGTCTTTTTTGGCGCGCTTGTTCGTTTTCCTTGGCTGTAAATTTCCGTTTAAATGATTGTGATAGGCATGAAACAGCTTCATCAGAGCTATCAACAGATTCCGTATCTCCACCTTCATCATCTTTAGGAGTTGAAGGGCGACGAATTTCATCAGGTTGGCAGATTAACGAAAGCTTCTCGCGAAACTTCTTCCCTTCGCTGATCTTCGACATCTTGCAGCGCGAAAATGGAACTCTCACGTGAGAGTTCAAATTTATTCATAAGAGTGTCACTGTGATTGGCTACATGTTCCCGCCTTTAATATTATGGCTTCTCATTGGCCATTGAAGAAGAAAACCCAGTTTTCCCGCACTGCACGCACTACCAGGAAAATGGAACTAGTTCTTTCATTTGAAAACATGGCAAGCAGTGGTTCTCGTTCGTCCCTGTGTCACTGTTCGGCCCGTAGTGCTTTCCACATCCATTGCTTTTGTACAATATGGAACGGAACAGCTGTGAATTACCGTACACAAATATCTCATCTACTTCGAGTGTATTTTTGGAAACGGAAATCACTAGAGATGCGGAGCCAATTGGAGGTAAGCTATAGCTATGTGCACATGTGCGACCTTTTCACAGACTTCTGGACCAGATTGTTCAAAGCTGGGTTTAGATAAATTCAGTTTAATCCGTTCTGTCTACAATCTGATCCATGATTGAATCCTCCAAAAATAATAGAGAAATTAAGTTTTTTGCTATCTGAGAATATGCTTTTGAACAAAAGAAAATGAAACCCAGATTAAAATTTAACCCAGGGTTAGCGCTAATCGGCCTTCCAACAACTGGGCCCAGACATGCAGACTGAGTTTTATACAAGGGAGACGGTGACATGAAATTCTTGCAAAATTATCCCACCATTTACATGTACAAAAAAATCTGGCTCATTTGACATGGTGGCATCTGTACAAATTATTTTAAGCCAACCTAGCCATGCCAAGCTAAGCCTCAAATACTGAAAAAGCTGCCCAGAAAAAAAAGGCTGCTAGCTAAGAATATTAAAGGAAATCAATGTTACAGTAAGTCTTCAGTAAAATTAACTGAATATATAGAGTTCACTCTTGAAGGTCATCCAGCCTAGAGACCCTCTGACCTCTCCCTCTTTGAAGTAGTGATTGTAGACGACTGATGGCATTCTTCTGAGTACTAATGGCTTCAATGTTCTGATTTTATCACAGAAGCTGATGGTCGTTGTTCCCCTCGATCCCCTGATCTTATACAAGAGGAAATTGAGGAATTTAAAGATGAATTTCAGGAAAATCCCACCCAAGAATATCATTCATGTGATTATGCTGAAACAGAAAATGGTTCTGAATATACAGAAGAAGAAGATACATCTGATAAAATGGAACAAACAATTGTAAAATGCATCTTTGAGTCACTTGATATCATTCAGGAGACGGGGGCCTCACTGAACACATTTCAAGATTTGCTTGTGTTTGCTCGCCACATGTTTTGCTGAGGCAGAGGACTAGAAGATGAAGACCAAATGGTCAAGGCAATTTGGCCACATGACTGGGAAACTGCAAAGATGTATCTTGTGAAGTTGGGTTATCAGGATGCAAAAGAATATTACATTTGTTTAGATGACTCCCACAAGCGTCACTGGGATATCATGGACAAGGAAACCATACTTGCCGCCACTGTGGTCAAAAAGGAAAACTAAAATATTACTATTTGGGACTTGAAGGAAACGTTATACAGTGGGTGTCAAGTCCAGAAATGTGCCGCAAAATGACTGGTCATTGGCAAGAAAAGGAACACTGGTTGGGAAGAGAAAGAGGATGGCCAATAAAAAGAGAAATTTGGGATGGTGATCGCTTCTGTGAGCTTTCTTGGTTTTGGGATCCAAATGCTGTCTGGTGTTTGCCAGCCAGGTGTAAAACAGAGAACTGCAAGAACGTTTTTAGTGGGACAACCATTGAAAGCTTACCTGAGTCACCAAGTGCTGAGGGATTGAAAGAGGTTTCTTGCGAGCACTGTCATGGAAAATTTTTACACGAGCCAAAGTATGCGAGAGGGGATCCCAGGAATCTTGCTTTGCTAGGTAGAAAGTGCAAGTATGATAATTAATTTTACAGTAATTCTGTTAAACCTTGATTCTGTTCATTGTAATAACATTGTGTAGTTTTATCGGAGTATGTTCTTAACAATTTTTTTTTGGGGGGGGGGGGGTGGAGGTGGGTGTGAATTGATGCAACTACCCCGGTGTATCCTTATAAATCTTGCAAACTAGGATAGGTTTACCACCATTGTACATGCGCCAAAATAGTTTTTTGTTGCATTTGTTTTGCTGCAAGATAGTTCAAACATTATCCTTATGGTAAGATACCATACTTAAGAAATGTAATGTAATTTTAGGTGCTTTGTCTTAATGAGTGCACTGTTACGTTTTGCAGGCCATTGGGATGGCTTTCAGCCCTTTGGAAACAAAAAAAGGAGCACAAGGGCAATTGAAGTTTTCATTGCAACGATGAGCAAACAACATAGACTATGCACTGAAGAAATTTATACGGTTGGATTTGTTCCTTCCTATGACCTTCCAGATGGACAACCAAACAGCATGGATCCATTTTTAGAACCACTGGTGCAAGATTTAGAGAAAAGCTTTATTGAAGGTGGAACCTGTTGAGAGAGCAATGTATCTTTTAATTGAACTGTCCCAATGCTATTAGAATAATTCGTAACTGTATAATTTGTACTTCATCCATGCCTACATTGTGGTTTGAAATCAGTTTCACTTTTTTCTGTTTCTCATTATCATCACTGTTTTTCTCTCACCATGATTTCTAAATGGAGGAATTCTTTGGAGAAGCAAAGATTTATGTGTTGGTGCCAATGTTTGTTTTGCAGGATATTCGGTGGACTACAAAGGTGCATTACATTGCTTTCCCTCTGGTGAAACAGTTATTAGGCTGCTATTACTGCTTTGGACAGGCGATCACCCTGCCCAGTGTGAGATTTGTAAAAGCAAAGGTGCAGGAGGAAAGAAAGGATGTAGAAGATGTCGTATTTCAGGTATGTTTTTGCTTCCAAGTAACTTTTTCAAATCAGAATTTGCATAATGGCGGATGGCCACGTTTTCAAGAGCTCCTGCTCTTGCAAATGTTTACGTCAGGAAGGAAGCGAGGAGAACATTTAGTTAATGAATTATGGTAAAGGACAACGACCAGCTGACCGTAAAACATCTTAGAGAGCT
>NW_027180209.1:115000-122500 GCF_036669925.1 Montipora capricornis | reverse complement strand
AACTGTTCAGAGAGGCTAAAAATCTGTTTATATAATATTCTTGCCCTCCAGTGTGACTTTGACTTCAGTTTTAATAAGAGCTTTCTGAAATTCAGCCACTAGGAAATAGCGACCAGTTCAAACAATATGTGGTCAATTACACGTATACCCCCACCCTGGAATTTTATTGCATTGTCAATTCCACTTATTCTCCTAGAGAAACACCACATGCTCTTAAATAGCGCAACGCACAGCTTACACGTAAATGAAAGGGTCTTTGTCTTTTTTCCACATAGGTTGAAGCAGGTTCTCTCGAAGGAGCTAAATACTTGGTCAAATTATGTGAGAATAGCCCTGATGCCACAAGAGTAAATCAAGGTGTCCTTATTGGTTCTGGACAACTACATTTCCATTAGAGAATACTTTGACTCAGATTCCTGTATCATTGGTGAACAAGCACGGTCTTATCGCAGCGCATTTCTACCCATGCACAGCATTGCTGTTGGTGGAAAACTTTACAGAAGTGGTAGTGTTGTAGTTGCCAAACAACAAAATACTGAAATTTATTTTCTTGTTGATAATTTTTTCCTTGTGAATGTTAACGAAATACCTCAGCCAGTTGCTATTGGAGACACCTATCAGCTTGTGTGGAATCCTGCAGGTGGTGCCATGTATCATCCACTAAGTGACACCTTATGTCAAACCCTTTGAAAGTAAAACCTGCCTTGGACTAAAAGATATTCAGAGAGAAATAACGCTGTTTCCTGATGTGAATGGAAATTTTGCAGTTGTTGATCCATTCAGGAACAGTATTCCTTTGCCAGCCGTCATAGTCCCTGCTTATCCTGAGGTAAAGGATATGATCTTGGTCAAAGGTCACAATGATGACATTTGGAATGCTGAAGTAAAGCGTGTGTTATTTGGTGAGAAAATAGTAAAAGGATATTTTTACATTAAACATAGAAACTGGAATGAGAACAAGCTTTGGATAAGGGAAAGTCGCTCAAGTCAAATGGATAACATCAATTTTCATAGCATACTTGATATTGCTTCTGGCGATTGGCAAGGAAATGTCTGGAAAAAAAGTGACTACAAGGGCCTTAAGCTTACTCATGGACATGGTCATAATAATACATTCGGTGTAGAAATATAATGATCATCAACAAGGAATTTCTTCATTTCTATCACTAAACTTCACCTGGGTTATTTCTTAATGCAGTTCATGACATTATACGTTGGAGTGCATGTTTATTGCATATGAAAATATGTGGCTAAGTGAGCTCCCCTTTGTCATCAAAGTTGTGTGTTACTTTCCTTTCCTTTTCTTGTTTTGCACGAATACTGTAGTGGTCATGAAGTTGAAAAATTATAGCACTCCTTTGGATGATTGAGTACAGAAGAAGCTAGCCTTTTTGTAGGAAAGTGTGAATCTAAATATAAGGCTGTGTCTGTTACAACAAACTTTGCTTTCAAGACAAGAAATTCTTTTTTAGCAGAAATACCACATTTGGATGCAGAGATCTCTACATTTGTACTGCAAGACAAGCAACGTGTATCAAATAAACTTATTGTGGTTGGCGAGATATATGTATTACTAACTAAGGCATTTTCCGACCAAGTGTGGGTGCTAATTACAATACAAAGAACATTAAATTTTGGGTGATGCTCTATATACCAAGTCAAGATAATTATGTACTATTGTTTCTTTCAATTGTGTGAAATTTAAAGTGTTACTGAAGCTTATTGAGTAAAGGCTATTGTGTTCTTTGTGATGTAATTCGAGACTTGCTATTCTCTTGGTATATGGTGTACCAGGCGAAGGTTTTATTTATTTATCAAGAAAAAAAGAATGCAAAACAAAAAAGATAATAATTATGGATTTAAGTATATTGGTTAAAAATTACCAGGTTTGGTTTCTTTAAAAACAAACTGATAAAGTTTGCGTGTGAAACAGTCCCAATTTGTATTGTAAACTTAGTTGGATATTCCAAATGCACATTTGGTGAAAATTACCAGGTTTGATTTATTGTAAAACCAACTGATAAAGTTTACATGGGAAAATGCCAGATTTGGTTGTGAAGCAATCCAAATCTGTATTATAAACTTATTCCCATGCAAGTCTGGTGAAAATTATTACTTCTGTGAAATCCAAACTTGTTTTACATAAACAGTTGGTTTGGGTTTTTAAATAAACAACTTTAACTATGATTTGGTCAAATACTCTCTTGGATTGTGTGCACATCTGGGCTTACTTGAAAATTACCAGGTTTGGTTTATTTAAAAACCAACTGATAAAGTTTGCTTGGGAAAATACCAGATTCGTTTGTTAAGCAATCCAAATTTGTATTATAAACTCAGCTGGATATTCCAAACCCAAGTTAGGTGAAAAATACCACTTCTTGAAAAACCTAACTTGATTTTCTTTAAAAATGATTTGGATGTCCTAAAAAACAAGTTTAGTCATGATTTGGTCAAATACTAATTTGGATTGTGCGTTGTTTCTGTTTCAATGTCTTAAATATCCATCAAAAATCCAACTTAAAACCAAAATTGGCTTTTTGGTCAAATTGGATTTTACAAAGTCCAATGCATAAACAAGTTTGATCCAACTTGGAAATTTGGGATTTTTTCCAATGACACAGCTTTTGATGAAAGCCACATTATTTAAATCTACATTGGACAGATACCGGTATCATATAATTAAAACTCTACCCTTTCACCTTTCGTAATTGCATACTGGTACCTATGATTATAGTTATACTTAATTTGTCGGCAGTGCTTTTGATGGGCATTTTTATCAGCTGGAGTGTGTTATCCGCTGGTTAAAGTAAGTTTATCCTTTTGTTCTCATGTGCTGTACTAGTATACTGAATGAACTACACAGGTGATTTACAGTACAGCCCAAAAATAATGCACGCTGCAAGAACACGCAAGCAGTCAAAAGAAGTTAAATTGCGGTATATCCGTAAGAGTTCAAAATCCTATCTGCAAGAAGCCGGAAGAGGTCATGAGTCTAACTGCGAACCCAGATAGCGGCAAGAAGTTACAATACTCAACCACAGTTCAATGTGTTGACTCGTTTGGTGTTTGGAATCGGCATTCGTATATATCTCTTTAGAGAAATGATAGTGCAGTTGATAATGTTATATTCAAGAATATGCAGAGGAAAAGGGTGAATTATATTGTCCGCACGTTTCCAATGCAACAAGCAGAGCCTTTGGCTTGGAAGATTGTGCAAACACTTCCTACGTCTTTGAAATTAAATAAGTAAAATCTTAGTCTATCACACTTTGTATTTTTGCGTGGCATGTCGAAGCAACCAAAACTCTCGCGGGGTGTGTTCTCAACCTTCATCCATGTACCAATCAGACATATCACTTAAACAATAGTTTAATCATGCTGGAATCGAATTTGAAACAAGTAATTTGCATAGCCATGTTTACATGAAATAACTGTACATGTAAGTCATTGGGGTTTTCTACCAACAAACGGCACTATAAAGGTTGAATCATTCGAATTTACCATGTAAATGTCACCTAATTTAAAGCAAGTATACAAGCTAAGTGATAATTTGAAGATAGCCTACGTATCTGGAGTGTCTGAATTTGTTTAAAAGCTTTGAGCAGTGATGCCACGCAAGCTTGTTATTTCAAGTTTTGCAAATTGATGTAAAGAATGTGTGTCTTTGAGGGTTGTCAAAACAGATACAGATGAAGCCAAAACAAAATGATGTATGCAGATAGATAGAAGATACAAATAGATACCAGGTAATTTATCGAACTGCTTTCACCAGCATACAGTATACACTGTACTTGGGACTTGGCAACACAATGTTTGCCAACAGGTGTCTTAGATTCCAAAGAGACATCTTAGAGGCATATTACATTTCAAAAACTCATACTTTTGGGGTCTTGGTAATCCGAGAGTGAAAGCGGGTACAACCGGGAAGTTTTTTGGGTTGTTTGAGTGCGATTAGTTTTAAAAGCATATCACCTCTTGTGGCAATTTGCTAGATTCTTATGCATGTTGCTCAATATGTTAAAGGATAGTCTAGAAGCGACAGCAGCGAGAATCACATATGATTTATTAACCCAATGAAACATATAAAAATTTATCCTATAGGTGATGCAAATGTATTTAAAGATTTGTAAACCTTTTACATTTAATAGGAAACCCTAAACATAACATTATAGAGCAATGGGCAAAGTTGACAAACTCATGCGATTGAGAACTACATCTACATTTAAGAATTACAAAAAACAGACCTCCATTTAAATCTGTACTTTTTTAAAGAGATTATTTTCACGAAACATTCCGCTTGTAAACCAGTCAGGAGGCTCTATTTTAATTGTGGTTTTTTCTCTGACGGAATGATTCCGCCTTTTGACCAATCATGAAGTTGTTTACTGATATCATATCAACCACAGACGGAACAGTCCGTAAAATAACCAATGAAAAGAGGTCTTTCTGGTCTATTTCAATGAACACATCCTCTGGCGTTTATTTTAAGCACAGCTATAACCTCACAGATACAGCAGGGGCCTTAGTCAATCTGGTTTTTGATTTGTTCAATTCCATGCATACCATTGAATTTTCTTCCATTAGAGTCATTTATTTCAAGCTGCAATTTATTTCCTTTGCTTGCGTTGTCTCATTTGCATATTTGGTGTGATGGTCCGACAGAGCACTTAATTCAATTTGGCTTAACACTTGTTGAGATTTCATCAAACGCAGTTATTCTTTTGGGAATATTATATTCCACTTTTGACCCGAAACATTCTGATAGTTAGCCGACAAGTCATCTACAGTATTTATGTACATATCTCGTGTACATAATCTACGATCACCAGGTTTGGAAAAGTCAAGGACCTTAAATGTCTAAAACTTCAAGTTTAGTCTACAATTTCCTAAACGTCCCCATGTGTGTGTGTTTTACTCGTAATTTTCACCCGGTATATTTTATTTGTGGTTCTCGTCTCCTTTTTATTGTCTCATTGGCATGTTTGCTGTAATGGTTCGACAGAGCACTGTATTCGATTTCATTAAACACATGCAGAGATTTCATCAAACGCAGATATGCTCTTGGGAATAGTATATTCCGATAGTTAGCCGATAAGACATCTACAGCATTTACGTATGGTTTGTACATATCAAGCTTGTGTAAATCTACACTCACCAGTCACCAGTCAAAGACTAAAACATCAAGATTAGTCTACAATTTCCTAAACTTCCTCTTGTGTGTATATTTTATTTGTGGTTTTCCCTTCGGAAAGCTGTTCACAGAGATCATATCAACCACAGATAGGACAGTCCGTAAGTTAATCAATGAAAAGAGGTCTTTCTTATCTATTCAATTAACACTTCCTTGGATGTTCATTTTATACCCAACAACAGAGCACCTGCAAATTCGTTACGTCCTGTAATAGAAGTCACTCACAATCTTTCGATATATCATATTATCTGGTTTCAACTGGTTTTAAATTTGTTCAATTCTATCCGGATCTATCTGCGTCTAATTTTCGTAAATAATTTCTAACAAATTCTCAGCTCAAATTGCAAATTCATCTCATTTACTTTGTCCATTGTATTGTTCACGATGTGATGGCCCAAAGGAGCATTTTAAGCTACGCAAAGAGGGTTACATGATATTCAATGATATTTAATCAACGCAGTGATTTTCTTCGTTTTCACTTGAAACATCCTGCTATTTAACCAATAAAGCTGGATTTTCTCCATGACAGCTACTTACATACTGGTATCTTGTGTACTTATCAAGCGGAAATTTCCTCTCACCAGGTTGGGAAAGGTCAAACAGCTCAAATGTTTCTTCTGCTCTTGTGTGTGTTAATGTTTGATTGTTACCAACAACCATACGAATTCGCCAGAGACACTGTCTTTTAAAAAATGTCATAACAAGTATGCTTTAAAAGGATGGTTGTTACTTACCACAATCCTCTGCTCTTTTGAAGTAGATAGGCTTTCTTTATGTCAATGTCATCAAGTTTCGCCTCTCATTCCGTTTGCAAGATGACTGGTGTTTAGGCAGCTACTGCAGTTTACACTTCCCGCAGGTGGCTGTTAATTTGCCGCCCTTCGAGTTCATTTGGTGCTTAAAATACACACATGGAATCCCCTGTACTAAACCGTTCAGTGCAATCTGATTTGCCTTCATGGTCCAAAGACTGAGGGACTGACATGGTCTACTGTTCGCGCTGGCGTGAAATGTGGTGCGAAAATATATGACGTAACATATGTATCACAAAGCCATGTAATATGATATTTTATTCACAGCTAGTTGTTAACAGAGCCTGGTGGAGAATACAAAACCTTACCATATTTTATAAACTCCGACAATGAAAAACAAGCTGGGACACAAGTGAAGGTTTTTAAGAGAGAATGCACAGGAAAGTCGAGCAAAACGGAAAATTCATGGCCACAATCGAAAACCTAATCTACCCTCATTTTCGGTCTATAGAGAGGTACTAACGAGTTTACAAACCTCCTGGGGTTTATTTTCCGAAATATGGCCGATTTGCGAAATTATTTGAGATTTTGGATTTCACCTGTCTGACGCCTAAAGTTAGCCGCCTCACAAGGGAAAAACGACTGACCGAAAATCTGCTTCACGTAACCAGACATGTTAAGCTATCGGCAATCTAGCACTTAATTCCTATAAAATGGACATCTAACATCCTATTTACAACATATCTCCGGTTCTGAAGTGTAAAATCAACGCTTTCTAAGTGCAATCAAAATGGCCAGTTGGTAAGACCTTATGAGTGCGAAAGTTTATAGGCAAAACTGAAATCGAGCCCCCGGTTATGGGAATTCTCCAAATTGTCCCAAATTTTGGTTGGGTTTTTTAGGGAGCGCTTCACAATGAGTAGAAGAAATTGTGCGCTGAGTGACCTCAAATTGACCTCAGAGTGTTTGTTTACATTGACTAGTCGCATCGGTTACAATGAAATGAGCGCTCCATACTAATTTTCTCATTCCACATTTAATTTAAGAATGAATCTGACTTACCATTGTATAATTGCGTCGGACAGGAGGATGAATTTTCTTGCAGCAGCAGAATTAAACCGATGGCGGCTGTATATAATCGGGTGCAGTTCACAGTTGTCCAAACTAGAACTGATCCAAAAGTTTCAAACTCCTCCGTCGAAATTACCTAGAATTCTATCTGAATGTAAGAAACGCTGCAGTTCATCAATAAGTTGTTAAGACATCTGTGACACACGTAGATCTCATTGTCTATCCCTAAAAATAAAATAGTAAAATAAAATACGGTAGTCAAAAGAGGTATATTTGCGTAACAATAGCCATTAAGCGTCTCATTTAAATATCTCAACAAAACGTGTTCCTGCATACCTATTATGGCGTTGCTTCCGCAAAATCGTTCAATTTCGTATTTCATTTTGAAATATTTTAATTAATCAGTAGCCTGGGGGAGGGATTTCCTACACATGACCACAGCTGGAAAAAAAACCCGACACGTTCAGTGAACCGGAAGAAAAATAA
>NW_027180209.1:105000-112500 GCF_036669925.1 Montipora capricornis | reverse complement strand
ACGCAAGCTGTGTGCACGCACAAATCTCTGGACATTCTATAAAAGAAAATAAAGTAAAAATATATATATTTGATTCAAGCCAAAACCGGAAGATCAAAATATTGTTTCCTTAAGGCCGATTTACATGGTACGACTTTGTCGCATACGACAGGCCTACTACATTGTATCTTGTAAATTAAACCTACACCTCGCTTACGACTGTCGTTTGGGTCCTAAGTCATGTCGTAGGCCTGTCGTAAGCTTGTTGTATGCGACAAAGTCACACCACGTAAATCGGCCTTTACACTCTCTGTGACTTCGCTAATAAGGAAAACGTGGTGGTCAAATCAACTACTCTGTAAAATCGAGGTTTAACTACTAGACAAGTCATATAGCAGTCCTTACCTTGTAGTCGCTCTTCAAGTATCGCTTGGTGTTTTTGAGGTGTTCCTTCTGCTCTCTAGCCCATGACATCCCCAGGAAGTCGTCACCTAGACACTCTGCGACATCATGAGAGAGGTGCAGCATTGCGGTTTATCACTATATCATGACTAATTATCACTTATGATATATCAAGAAATATCTTGTATGTTTCTTGTAAGCAATGTTGATAATATCATGATTAATCAATGGTTTTATAAGGGACTGATTTTTTGATATTCCGCATTAGGTTTTTATCATATAAGCATAATTTATCATAATATTATCAGAATATTTAATTAAGTAAGAATTTCTTCTTCCTCCTGTGATATAGTGATAAATCATGATATTATCAGAATATTTAATTAAGTAAGAATTTCTTCTTCCCCCTGTGATATAGTGATAAATCATGATATTATCACAACATTTTTATTAAGTAAGGTTTTCTTCTACCCGGTAATAGAGTGATCAATTGTGGTATTCTCCAGCTTTATTACTTCTAATTATTATTACATTCCTGTGATGATGGTATTCATACAATTTAAACAGAGCTTTTAAATACTTTCCAAAACGATTTCCAACCCCCTTCCCAAAAAAGTCTTTATCATTAGTATTATTCCTTATCGTTACATAATGTTTATTGACAAACTTTGTCATAGTCACCTTCGTTAATATCAAGTCTTGCAAGCTTTGCCTTAGCTTCTTCCGACATTTCAGAGCATTTCCTTTTACGGAAACACAAGCTTTCACATCCCTTGCCACTTTTCGGTTGGATATCCCCAAATCCAAGTGTCTGTAGTGAGTTAAGAATTGATTCCGCTGCTACAGTTGGGTACTTGTTGGTTTTACTGTCAGCAATCGTTACTGATGGCATTAGATGCCTACCTGATATGTCACTTGCCTTTATTACTCTATCTTTAAATAGCAAAATTTTCTTAACATACTTGTCATATCGTTCAATCAAAATGTCTGCATGGAACATCTCTTCATAATTCACGCCCTGCGAAGCATTTTCTTGATAAGACACTTGATTGCTTGCTCGGATGCTATACTCATCTTCCAACTTCTCTTCAGGAGGCATTAGCGCAAACTTGGTCTCTATGACATGGTTGAGAATCGCATTTTCTGAAATCATCTTCGGGATTTGTTTCATACGGAGATCTTGGTTCTCTCCAGTTTCTTGAAATGCCTCTTCCACTCTAAAGTCCAGCACATGTAATATCATGCTTACTCGAGCCATTTGCCCTATGGCTTTCGCAATGATCCCGCGTCTGTTCTCATCATCCGGGATAGCCAGTTTTCGCCTCTTCAGATCGTCGTGATACTCTTCAAATTTTGCTTGGGCTTCTTGGCAGAAGGTATACGTGGTTTGGTTGCTATGCAAGTCCTTTATTATTTCGTATACACTTTTCAAGTTGGGGATATTTGGGTCTTTTGGTTTAAGTTCTTGATAGTCCACGTCTCTCTCTTTCGGGCATATAAATAGCTGGCGATCGTTAAACCCGTCAAAATCATCAAGAGCCATCATTTTCACTACATCCGCTGGCTGAATGAAACCGGTAATGTTGAGGCATGTTTTTTCCATTGTACATGAACCGTTTTTAAAGTCCCTGGTCCACTGTCCCCCACCGTTTAAAGCCAAAAGAGTTTTTCTGTCGTGGAATTCGATTTGTACTGATCCAGCATGTTATAGAACTGCGTTAGCTCATCATAAGCTCCCAATATCTGATTTTTGTTATGAAACATCACTTGGTGGAGCTTTTCAAAGGAGAAATGGTCTACCATCAGCCTCGGTAATTCATGGTCTTGCGCGTTATCTTTGGAAGCTCTAAATTCCTGTTGGAGTTCTCGCTGGATATCCATTACAGGTTTTGCTATCACGTTGAGACCAGCTTTTTTTTCTGACCTTTCCTCAAGCAAACATTGAACCACACGATAGATGGCTCCTCCCAACACTCATTGATTTTCAAGGTACCATTTGTGCCAATAAACGACGCGGTGATAGTGAGTAACGGGAAAAAGATGTACTCGTTAGGACAACCTAAACTATTTGAATAGGCTTGCACCAACCGAAGTGTATTGTTAGCAACATCTCGCCATGGAAATGAAATTGATTGAGCTGCAGTTATACGTTTGAAAATTAACTGTTTAGTCAAGTTTTCGGGAAGTTTCGTCAAAAGAGACATGCTGTCTTACCGGCTGAGAAACTTCTTTCAAGTAAAGCCTGTCAAATGAACGCACTTTCTGTTTTCTTGTTCCCAGGTCACAATAACTAGCATTACGGAATTTTCTTTCACCAATTAATTATTATATTTGTTTAGCGCCAAATGCAAAACACTGTCCCTTTACAACAACTAAAAGCTAACCATCACACAATAACTAGCGTTACTTAATTTATTTTCCACCAGTTAAGTGTTATATTTGTTTAATGCCAAATGCAATACAGCGCTGTCCCTTTACAACATCTGAAAGCTACCGCAAGCAAACAGCAGTGAAAAACAACCTCACACAATAACTAGAGTGACGTAATTTATTTTCTACCAGTTAAGTGTTATATTTGTTTAATGCCCAATGCAATACAGCGCTGTCCCTTTACAACATCTGAAACCTACCGCAAGCAAACAGCAGTGAAAAACAACCGTACACAATAACTAAAGTTACGTCATTTCTTTTCCACCAGTTAACTGTTATATTTGTTTAATGCCAAATACAGTACAAGACACACAACACTGTCCCTTTACAACAGATAAAAGCTAACCGCAAGCAAACAGCAGTGAAAACTACCCCACAAAATAGCTACACGGCGTCACTTAATTTATTTTCCATCAGTTAAGTGTTAATTTTTTTTAATGCCAAATACAATACAACACTGTCCCTTGACAACATCTGAAAGCTAACCGGTAAGCAAACAGCAGTGAAAGTTCCCGCCATCTACTTTCTCCATCCACATTTTCCATTAGCCATACTAAATTCTAGTTGAAATTTCTGGCGTAATAGCCCTTTTCATGGTTAACTTTGCTCATTTGCATTACAATCAAATCTACAATGTATGTGAAGCAATTTCGGAGAATTTTGTAGTTTGACCTCTAAAATGTCTCACATCCACTTTGGATAACATTGTAATGCAAATGAAAAAAAATTAACCGTGAAAAGGGCCATTAAGTAGGACATGCCCCGGTTGCAGTTTGTGCGTCATTGACAGGACAATATGCCTTCTGTGTACGTTTACCATGAAGAGCTTAATGCGTTGCTTTTTGCAGTAAAACATTTTCCCGAAGCCACACCGAACCAATGGGAATTAATTAGTGAGCTAATTCGAAGTCAAAATGTGGAAAGTACTTCCCCAAAAGTATGTCTTGATCAGAGCCTGAGAGGAGCACATAATATAACGGTGTATAACTCGAAAAATCGGGAAAATTGCAAGTTGGTATACAGGCTAATCAGTAATAAGTATCCTTCTTTACTGCACGTAAATATAACCGAGGCGCTATTTAAAAGGAGCGGCAAGACTGCGCTCAAGCCAATTGTATTGATTCCTTGCAGAACAGAATGCTGTGGTTCAAAAATCAAAGTGGATAACAGGCCTTCATTTCCTTTGGTCTAAAGTACAAAAGGCACTTACGTTGCAGCATTATTCCATGGTCAATGTGCTAAATGTAAAACAACGTGGTATCCAAGCTACAAAATTACAAGTGATAATCGCCGCATTTTCACAGATCTTACTGGCACTGATGATGAAGGCTACCTACAAACTACATGCCAAAGAGTATTCAAAAAGAAACTTTTGAATGATGTATCTACTAACTTGTGGGTATCAGGTACAACTTTCAACTCCAGAGCGAAAGTTTACAATGTGAATTTCCGTGAAACGGATGAGAAAAGACTGTGTGAAATGATGGAATTCACACACACAAGCGAAGGCGAGTGGAACCTGAATGAGCAACGAATTGCTGATGCATGGTTCATGTGGATTATAATAAAGTACTACAGCCAAATTCAGAAACTGGAAGAAATCAGCTTTAAAATTTCCTTTGTCAGTAAGAGATTAGATATTGAACACATTTGCGAGCTTATGTGGAAAGAAATTGTTCCCGCCCAAATAAATGGGTACAACACAGCTGCAAGACCCCAGGTTGCTCTGAGGGCTATATCACTGTTGATGGCAATGAGTATTTAAAAAGATCTAAATGTGCTTTGCCGGCCACTAAAGTAAAAATACGTAAAGATTTACCCCCTATTTTTCAGTGTTGTACGAATTCTCCCCAGCCGGGTGGGAAAAGTCAAGAGCCTTCCAAGTTTTGCGAAATGCATATGAAGGAGTCACAAGAAGCCGAAGAGTTGTCAGTACCACCCGAATTTAATGTTGATAAATGTGAAGTAGGCCTGCTTCCTGAACAAGTCTGTCTAGAAGATGCCCCATCCTTAGGATGTAAAACACGAAATAAGAAGAGTCAGTTTTTTGAAACCACTGCAGGTATGCTGGCGCTGATTCGCCCTTGTGGAATTGTGGTGAACATGACAGAAATGTTCACCAGCGAATCCCTGACACAAGTATTTCTTTTCATTTTGCGCACATTTTCCCGAGATATAGCTGATATTGGAAGATTGAAATACTTAGGTTACGACAGAGCATGTGCGCTAGTGCCGTACCTAAGAAATCAGGCAAAAAACGGCAGTGCAGGCACCAAACTACTACTTCAACACGTTAAATTCTTAGTAGACATTTTCCATGTTTCCAAACACACTCAAGCTGTTTGTATGCCTCCAGACAATCCTAAATGTCAATTCCATCCGCATCTCTCCCAGTTTTCTAAAATCAAAGGCGTCAACACTGAATCCTGTGAGCAAGAATTTCGTAGACTAAACCAGTACTTTGAGATAACAAGAAAAATGACTCAATACAAACGCAATATTTTGTTTTGGTTCGTGAATGACTCTTTCAACAGCGATCTTGAAAAAGAGCTTAAAACTTGAAAATTGATGTAACTAAATCTAGTTTTACAATATCGCCTCTTACTGATAGATATTGAAAGGAGGAAATGATCACGAAGTTGAATACGTATGTAGAGAATTTTGATATTATCATGATATATCAAACAATCACTGTCAGTATCTGTTCTTCTTTGTTACATGATAAAATCACTTGCGTAAGACATGATTTGAGAATGAGAGTGATACATGATATTATAGCTTGCTATTCAGAAATATATTTTTCCATGCTATTCTCAAGATTTGAGAGTGATACTTTGATATCTCAATTTACCACTTTTTTCAAATTAAAGATTTGATGGCGACAATTACAGAATTTGCAAGCGAAAATTATTGAGCAACTATCATGATAATCTCAAATGATAATGATAGTTTAATATTTGACATGCACATTATGATGAAAATGATTCCTCGATATTATCATTCTATTATCACCCAAATATCAAGTCTCAAACAAATAACATCCTATCAAGATATTTTGATAAACCGCAATACATCACCTTAGTGGACATCACAGAGGTCATCAAAGGCTTGTGCCCCGTTAGAACTGACATAATCGAGCCCCTGCAGTGACTTGCGAACGGACGCGGAACACACAGAGAGGATGTTCAACAGTGTGCGACGGCTCGGTGGCTTGAAGTTTGATTCCTCGGTGTAAGCAAAGTACTGTTTTACAATGGGTTCAGGAATCATCATGCGTACGACATTTGGCACAGTAACCACCTCGTTCATTGACAGCTTTATCGATCTCTGCCCAAATGGCAAATCCTGAATGACGTGCGGGCTAGTTATGAAATCTAGAAAGTGGTCAACCTGCGTTTGGGACACGAACATTTTAGTGTGAACAAGCGGTGACGGGAGGACTCCTCTACCATAACGCAGGGCGAGGTCTCTTGCTGTAGTGAGCCGATATCTAGTGAGGTCTGGAATCCACCTTCTTATCGTGCGCAAGGTAAACTTGTCTGCTACTATCGAAAGGATTTGGCGCCGGACCTGCCACATGCTAGAGCTGTTATAACAATCTGCCAATGCGCTCATCAGAACGTCATCAACATCTACTTCTGCGTCTTCTTCGCTGCAGGACGAGTCTTCATGCTCTAGAGAGTGGTACATAGTGAGGGTTCTCCACAGTTGCCCAGACTGGTGCGGCACCACTTCTCCTAAGACTGCACCCACTGCTTGCCGGGCCTTGCGCAAATGACGTCTCCGTGTTCTCGCACTTGCGTCTGACCAGGGTACAGTTGCAGGGTGGCGGACTGGACTGATATCTTTCCTCTCAAGAAACTCGTTCATTTTCTGAAGCGGTGACACGTCTTTTGCCCGACTGCGGGAGACTGGCGTGCATGTCATGTCTAAGGAAGAATCAAATGACGGCAAGTAGAGGCTCTCAGGAAGTGTGGCCAAGGCGGTAGACTGCTCTGCTGCATTAGCGGGTGGTGCTGGCGTACTCTGCGCCATAGGTAACGATTCGATAGCTGCACTTGCTGCAGATGCTAAGCCTCCTCCGGTTTCCTGTGTTTAGATTGAAACAACAGATGTTTAGAGTTTACTAAATACTAACAAAAATAGACTATTCTATTAGGCTGCGCAAAAAGAGCGGCATGAGGACCAATCACCAGTGGAACCAGCTTTCGTTGGAGCTTTTTTTTTTTGGCAGAAACAATTGGCACCATCATAACAAAAGGTTGATTCTTGACGGGTCCTGATCCGCAAGCATATCTAGTCTATACTATCCGCTGAGTCTATTCTGTTTTCTACTTAGTGCTATTGGTAGTTAATTATTGCTAAATAATTACCTCTGTTCAAGAATATCTGGTTTAAACTCTATCGTTATCCACACTTATTATTCTTGTTCCCAGATCCTCGCGGTCATGCCAGGAAACAGGGACACCTAAAATATTATGCACTAGTCATTTGTTTCCCCCACCCCTTGACCCCCGGGGATGGGTAGGGAAATTACACTTGAATGGTTGTAAAGTAGGTCTATTTCCACTGGGGACTAGAGCAGACAAACACACGTAATTCCCCACCCCTCTGTTCCTAAAAGATTCTGAGTCATCAAGGAAATGTTAGGGAGATTACCACAATATACAGTTCTTGCCATTTGTGTGT
>NW_027180209.1:92500-100000 GCF_036669925.1 Montipora capricornis | reverse complement strand
GACAATTCTTTCTGCCCCCTGCAATTTCAAGAAAGCGTTAACGATGAGTTCGTAAAGAAGTAAGAATATCATTGTTATGTGAATCGAACATGCTTAGTTGAAACTCAGCTAACCTACCTTGATAACATATACTCCACAACTTTTGTGGCCATTCCGTTGGGGCGTTCTTGGGTTGCGGTTAACCCATCCTTTCAGTCTAACGTTACTTGCCTCCAACAATTGCTTGTCAGTGTGTAAAACTTCTTGGTTAATACGTTGTCAAAGAAACTGAGTAGCAACGAAATACTCGAACTGGCTATTTTGCCATGAATTGTTAAAGGTATGCTTATAGCATACAGTGGAAAAACACTTTCCCATTCATGGAACCGATGTCCAATTTGCTGTGGTAGTTCAACAACATTTTTTCTTTAACGTTGAAAACCTGGGTCAAAAGACGTTTAATGGGAAAGATCATCTATTAGCATACATAATAAGAGAAGGAAAATACACTTTTTCATACCCCAAACGTCCAATAAACACTTGTGTTGACAGGCACTAGGATTATGTCCCGCTTTAAAATGTTCACCTGCATCAAAGAGCAAATAACTAAATGAATTTATTTATTTATTGAGCGAACACATACACGAAAAGGTATGTGATTCTCTGCATAGAAGCTAGTGGCAGCAAACAAAATGATAAGTAACCTTGGTCATGCACTTCATCAACTTCTCTGGCCCATCATTCCTTTTAATTATTTCGGTTAAGAATGAGTCGGCGGCAATCACTTTCTTACCCTACGAACTGGAAAATCTTTTTTAGTACACTCGTTTCAAAAAGTAATGATGGACTCTTGCTTACCGCCCATTGTCAGCTATTCCATGTAGTAAAATTACCCAACTAGTGGCGTAAAGCGCTAACGCTAGTAGTAACGACAGAAAGCCTATAAACTTACGAAGAAGTTACCATCTCGCATATCTTTAACACTTTTTTTCCAGATTCCTCTAGCTTTTTTAAACATGCATTGATCACCTGGAAAGAATAGAGAGATATGATAACATTACCACCATCTCGTGCATCATACTTGTAATGGTCATTTAGGGTAGAAGTTTCCTTGACAGGTTGATCAGAGCTATGAAATGTATTAACAATGCATGACGTTGACCTGTATGCGTTGTTTTTTTGTAACTTGCGTTAGACAGTTTGTAACTGCGTTATTCCCACGTCGAAAGACTTAATGTGTCCCTCAGCTGTTACTTAGGAAAATGTAGGTCGACTATTTTCCCTGGTTATTACATGCTTGAGTCTCACTGAGTTACTTTTAATCGATAGAATAGTGCAAAATATGAGAACCAACACAAAAAAAAACAATTTGAAGTTCTTTTACAGGGCACCTTCGGACCAAACAGAACTGTCCATTTATCACAGCTAACAAAGTTTATATGCTGGATAACGATTTTTTTTTTTTTTTCGGGATAAATCTTTCTTTTCTTAATGGAAGGCCACCAATTTAGAGGTTTCACTTTATTTACTAAATCCGTGACCAACCAGTGTATTACCTTGTCGTTTAACCAGCCTTCTTTATAGTTGAAAGAGTGGCTTTTCATCATTCGTTTGTCTTCGTCTGACACCTCTGCTTGTAAAGTTTTCAAATCCCCCACTGTTATGTCGCCTCCGTATTTACACACCACTTTATTCAAATCAGCATTTTTTTGCAAGTCCTAAAAACAGTCAACCTGTAAAATAATCACCATTTTAAAGTGACTTAAAAAATAATAATAATGAACTTACAGAGTCTCTTGGTGTAAATATCACACAATTTTCACGTTAGATTCCATTGGCCTTACATGCTTTTTCTACTTCGTCATCGTTTTTCATAAATTCGTAGAAGCCGTCAGCTCGCCTTAGGAATCTGACCGTTATGACATCCTCCCTCTCCTGTAGGACACCGCCTATGTACATCAGACCACCACAGGCTACTGCTATCCATTCTTCTTTAGACACCTGAGAAAAGAAACGTACTGAAACCAATTGATCATTTTTATGTACTTCACAACAATTGCAAACATGTTGGTAACAGAATAACCCTTGTCGACATCCCTTCATTCCGCAGAATAGTCTTAAAAACAAACATCTCAGAAACGGTGTCAATATGTCTGCGGATATTCTAAAAACAATCCGTCTAAAACATCTAAATATCCCGATTTTTCTTACAACAGTTGTAATACATTTTATAATATCAAGTTGAAAGAAACAGATGTTTTAGTTATAGCTAAGATACCACATTTTTCTAGATATCCCAATAGGGAATTATTTTATCTAAGTATTCTCGTTTGTCTGCAAATCGTGAATTTTGCTTGATTATGATAAATGTTTTGTCATTGTCTTCAACTCACCCTTCTAAACTGTGCATGCATGCAGCATGCATGAAAATGTTTTTGCATGCATGCAAGCATGCCTGCACTCTAAATTGCATGCATGCAGACACTCACTGCCCGCATGCAGAGATCAACTAAGAGATCAACAAGGGAAAAACATAGCGTGGCTCTGTAGCCACGTCGAGCCACAGAAAGAGCACGAAAATTAAGCCTCGATCAGGTGTGTGTGTGTCTGATGGCTTGAGCCTGCGATCCAATCAACAAGCAGTCCCTGGTCAGCGGTCAACTTAAAAAAAAACAGCTGACCTCGATAAGGTCTATCTTGAGCCCGCTATATGGTCACGTGATACTGGTCAGCAGATGCCATGTTTTGACAGGTGTCAATTGACCATAACATTGATGTCCAATATCAAAGATGTATGCTGTAAACTAGTTAGTGTCAAATGGAGTATTGCCTCCTTGATGAGCTCTAAACTTGAGCCCGTGATATGGTTACGTGTACTGGTCACATTGGCATACGTGAAGGGGCGGGCGGACGGACGTACGTACGTACGTTCGTTCATGACGTCATGGCTATAAAACCAAATTTTCTCACATCGATGGGTTACCACATTTTCTTAACTATGGTGCTCTGCGCGCGCGGAGCTCCGCTATAAACGTTGAGTACAATATTAGTTGTTAATTATGAATAATCAAGCTTTTAAGTGCAGTTTTGTTTGTCATGAGTTTCTTGTCAGTGTGTTCCGCTAATGACTGAGCAGACATCCATTAGGTATAACTTTTCTGTCTTGTCTTTACTAAAAACAATATTTAAAAGAATACAAGAAACCTTGGATGGCAGTAAGACCTGAAATGGCACCCTATCTCCTTATTGAGAGTAGTCACATTGATTCTGCCTGTAACTCCTTCATAATGGGGATGAAGTTCTTGAACTGCTGCAAGCTGCTGCAAGTTTCTGCAAGCTGCTGCAAACTGTTTCTTCGTGGTACCACTATGCGGCGTATAAATGTGAAATGAAAGTTGCAAAACAGTCGACCCTTGATACCTTTTTTGCGGTAGTCTGCGGTAGTTTATCTGGTTGTTTCTTGGTGCGTTTTTTAGTTTTCTGCAAGGAAAATGTAAAGTACATTACATTTTTTTCACCCTCAACCAGGCTTCTAGTTCAGAAGCTCAGTTGTTTCTCGTTTCTCTTCCTTGGTTGTTTTTCCAGCACTGGCAGTATCTTAATACAAAGAAACTAAAGCACGTAATAACGTCCTTTGGTTTGCTGGATCTAAAATAGTGTGAGTCAATTTTTATTTTTTTCCTGTCTTTGGTGTTAGTTTAAACCTGGCAATACGTAATACTTGAAAGAAATTACGATTTTAATTTGGTTTTTTTTGTTTTATATTGACACCTCGATAAGGCTCCTAGAAGCTCCTTCCTCGTTTTTTGCCTTTGTTGTTGTTGCAGCTGTATCCTAATAAAGAGAAATTTTAAAATCATTATCTCAAGTTGAGGACAATGCCTACTACTGTTATTGCGCATACGTTTTGCGCATCTCGAGATACTCAGATTTTCTATCGGTGATGCTTACTAATACCTTTGAGAGGATTCCTTCTGGTTATTGTCAGGTAATATAACTCACCAATCTTCGCATTTTAACCTTGTCTTTTTCCTTGGCTTCTAACTCTGGCTTTCATTTGAGGGCACCACGTAACTAAGACAAATTAAACAGAGAAAAAGATATTGAAATCAGAACACCAAAAAGGCTTTTAAAATTTTGCCTTGCATTGTGTTTTGCCTATCAACACTTTCGTTTGTTATTTTCGCGAAAATGGATTTAATGATAATACTAATGATGATGATCATCATCACCATCATCATACAGAACCGAGTTACTATTACTTGCCTTTTCTGCGGTCGGTTGAACAACGGTCACACTTTCCATTAGGAAGCTAACACCATCTCTCACCTTTATGAATGAAGGAGAGGTGGCTTAGGCAATGTTTTTATACCAACCGTTTATTGGGTGAACACTGACAAACAAAGCACAAACAGTTTTTAATATCACAAATGTCACCTGAGCACTCCTGGATACTGTTGCTGATTTTCCAGAAAACTCCCTTTTTAAAAAGGCCGTCTTTTTTACAACAGGAGTGTCAACCTAGGTGTTTTAAAGTAAACCGGTTAAATGAAAAAAAGGGAAAAACAAGGGATATGGCTTCACGTATTAAGTCATTGCTGTTGTCTTTTTTATTGGCCACAAAGGAAAAAAGAAAGGTCTTTAGTCAGGTTAAAGGAACCAGGCTATCAAACAATTAGTAGATGGGGGTGGAAGGGGGGCGTTCAAACCGTCCGTTGGAAGTAATGTGTATTCTTTGGAAGCAAAAAGACATTGTCTTGTGATTTAATTATAACAAACTCATCACCACACTACCTACACAGTAACACTTCAGGAAGGAAGGAAAGGAAGGAATCTTTATTGCACACCTTGATATTTTAACTAATTATAGAGATTATGCAGGTATATAAGGCAAAATTAGGAAAAACTGAGGATAGAAAGAGATTTTTTTACAATGTGGGTGCACAGTGGCCAAAGGAGCGGAAGCTTTCGAGTTGGCCACTGCATATGAGAGATTATTACAAGGTCTAAGTTTTGTTTGTTTGTTTGTTTTTCTTTCTTATTTTTTTAACTTCTAATGAACAAAAAAAAAATGAAAAAAAGCAACAAATCATTTTAAATATAAGTTAAGAAAAAAAATACAATTAAGACATAGGATACATGTAACTTACAAATTAAGTATGTTTCAAGAATATGTTTAAAGAAGTGGCAGCATTAGTAATCAAAGTTAGAAATAATTGTGGAAGACCTATCCCTGAGTAGAGAGCAAGTACTGGACAAATTGAGTTTTAAAAAGACGTGAAGATGTTGCAGATTTAGTGTTGATAGGTATTGTTTCCCATAACCGAGCTGATATTGCCTCAAGTCGAGATAGTCCATAATTAGTTCTGGAAACTGGCCTGTACAAATTTTGTGCTGCAGCATACCTTGAATTATTAGGATGGATATCAATGACATGCTTTAAAAGGTTAGTGAAGGATGGTGGCAGTGTTTCCTTAGAGGCATTAATTTTAAAAACAAGAATTGACAACTTGAGTTTAAAGAGATTCTCTAGTTTTAAAATTTGTAAAAGGTTGAAATATGCGGTAGCAGATTCGTATCTACTGGCAAAGAACATGATACGAATGCATTTATTTTGTTTAGTTTTTAAAGTTGATAATCTAGTTTTAGCTGCAGATCCCAAGCTCATGAGTCCATAATTTAAATAGGGAAAGATAAGATTGTAATAGAGTTGTTTTAATATGGATAATGGGAGATAGTGTCTCAATTTAACAATTATCTTCTTATTATTAGCATGTTGAATTTGGGCACCCCATTGTAGATGCTCATCAATAAAGACTCCAATATATTTAATTTGTGATTTTCGCTGAATGTTATAAACTGTGATATTAATGTTCACTTTTTTTCGAGGAGTGGTAACGATCACGTAATTTGTTTTTTTGAAGTTTATTGACAGTCTATTAAGGATGCAGTATTGCAATACATTTTCCATTTCATCATTAATTATTTTTTCCAGCTCTTTTGGGTTATTTGAAGAGAAGAATATATTTGTATCATCAGCGAAAATTCGAAATTGCAACTTTTTGGAGCACTTAGGAAGATCATTGATGTACAACAAAAATAAAAGTGGACCAAGAGTAGACCCATGAGGAATCCCACAGGTAATATCCATCAAGCTAGACTCAGTTTCATTAATTTTAACATATTGTTGGCAGTTGCTTAAGTAGTTTGTAAACCATTGCCTTGGAATTCCACAGATACCATACTTAAATAGTTTATCCAAAAGTATTTTGTGATTTACAGTGTCGAATGCTTTTGAAAAATCCCAAAAAATGCCACAGGTTATTTGCTTTTATTTTTTAAGGATGTTAAATTATTGCATATCTTTTGTATTGCCTTCATTTTTCAGGGTTTTTACTAAGGAAGTGTGTGCAGTACATTTTTTAGTTTCTTTTTATAGATTAAAGTAAGGCAGTTGTAATCCATGGTTTGCGCTAATGTTTCCGCTTGGAATGTGATGCTTGCTTGACGGGAACATGCTTATCTACAACTTTTAAGAGTTTGGATTAGTTTTTTCATCTAGAGATTTGGATGGAAGCAGCAACTGGTGCCAGTTTATAGAGGCTATCTCTTCCAGGAATTTCTCTTCTTTGTAAAATCCTCTACAGTCTTCCACTTCAAGCTTCATTTTTGACACACAAAAAACAGGGAGATGATCTGATATATCGACTGTTGCAATTCCAGGGAGTATTTGAGACAATGGGACATTAGTATAGATATGGTCCACAAGAGTCGCAGTATGGTCTGTGATTCTTGTGGGTTTTGTTATGATGGGGAGCAGATTGTTTGAGTACACTATGTCTAGATATTTCTCAGTCTGAGTGTGAATAGAAGTCTTTAGAAAATCAATATTAATGTCACCAAAAATAAAAATTTGATTATTTTGGGTATTTAGTTTCCTTGTTATATCATCAAGTTGTGCATTAAATTTCCTTAGATCATGATTGGGGAGCCTGTAAATGCAACCAACTATGGTTTGTTTTTTGTTTTTACCATTGTCAATTTTAGCCCAGCATGATTCAACTGAACACAAAGTAAATTGGATATTTGGCCTATGAATAGCATTTATACGTTTATTTATTTATAAGGCAGCTCCAGCAGCAGTTGTAGGAGAGTCAGTGTGGAAAAAATTATACTCATTGATATCTACATTTGAGCTTGATTTTTCATTTAATTTAGTTTCTGTTATACCTATTATATCTGGTTTAAGATTAAGGAAGCAAAGGACATCCTCAATCAAATTAAGGTTTTTTCTAAACTTCTACTGTTACAATGAAAAATAGAGAAGGACTTATCAGGCATAATGTCTTTAATTAGCTTGTTTATATCTGCTATAGTGTAATATGGTGAACAAAGAACCCCAAGCATTTGGTCTGGATCGCTTTCATCACTTTCATCAGGATTTGTATAGAAGTCATAAAGGTCAATATCATCAAGTCGTGTACGAGGCCAGTTTCCAGTCAAAGCATGGAATTCTCTATC
>NW_027180209.1:62500-82500 GCF_036669925.1 Montipora capricornis | reverse complement strand
AGAAGTACTTTCGAAGCCGCTTTTTCTGAGTTCAAAATACGCACACTTTGCTTCAAAATTGTCCCGGAGATCGCGTGGCCAAAACGTCACGTGATTTTACCTTGTGACGTAAAGTTGTGGACACGCTTCGAAACCAACATGGAGGACAGTGTGGAGAAAGAAACAGCAAGAGAAAAGAAAAAAAAACGAGGCGGACGATACTGCTGTGCTGGAGGGCCAAATCTTACCAGCTGTAAGAACAACACGCACACTGATGGAATCAGTATGCATCAGTTTCCAAAGGATCCTACAATTCGGAGAAAATGGGTCAAGTTCGTCCAAAGACATCGTGCAGATTTCGACGAGTCCCGCGCGACAAATTACACATCATTGTGTTCTGCTCATTTCGATGAGGACTGTTTTGTGCGAAAGATCTCTCTTGACCTTGGGGAGGCTTCTAACATGTATAGATTCTTAACAAGAGGATCTGTCCCCACACGAGATTCAGTAATACCCCAAAGTTCAGAGGTTCTGATGATCACGGAGCGAAGAAAACGCCAAGTAAGTGTCAGTAAATTTAATTCAGTCCGAGTGTTTGCTGCGGCTAATTTTGATGTTTTTCGGTCATCTAATGGAAAACGTTTTGTCAAAGACATGGGTTTTGTTAATAGTATCTCGTTTTATTTGATAATGGTAACCAGCTAGGTTTTTTCCACCGCATATAATACAAGCTTACATGGATTTGAATGTTCGAATTCCTTTGCCAGCACACGTGGTTATGCATGCATAAAATACACGAACATGCATAAAATTTATAAGTTGCGTGTTCCTGCCTTGAAGTTTAGCTAAAACGAGATGCATTTGCTGAAAGTAAAGCTAGGTCTTCTAAGCGCCAGAAGAAGAACAATTCTCCTTCCATCACCAGCACGGTTACTACAGGAACATTCACCAGCTCTGCCTCAACCACCTCCACCAGCACCTGCACCAGCACAGTTGTTAATCGTACCTGTCCTACCATCAGCACAACACCCACCTCAACCCGTTCAGATTCAATCAGTGTGTCAGTTTGCATGCCCCTTCCAACTCTTTCAGATGTTGATTTTCAGAGCCCTGCAAGTGATACTGCTTCAACTAGTTCCACACATCCATTTTCAACTCCTGCCAGTAGCAGAGCCAATTGCCAGAAATGTATCTCCAAGTCTCAAAAATTGAGGGATGCAAAAAAGAGCATTCGGGGTTTACGTCGAAAAGTTGCAGAATTGAAGCAGACCATTAAAGAACTGCAAACAGTGAGTATAAACAGACAATTTATTTGTTACATGTTGTTTTGTTTCATGTTTGACTTTTTTTTTAGTTTTGCCATGTCCATGTTTATGAGCTACCACGAAACTATTTTTTATATCTCACTGTAACGTTTATCCTGTATTTTAACAAGCGGAATGATGGCATTGTATTTATTGCTTCATTTGTGTATATTAGTTAGCACTGACTTGCAATTTCTTGTTTCCCATCTCTCTCTGTAATGTTTTTTTTTTTAATTTGTTTTTTGGAATTACAGTTGAATCTTGATTTCCTTAAACCTCTATTTCTAATTCCTGATAACTCAAAACAAAAGCTGCCACCTTTCAGTAAGATAACACAGCACCTTTTAGCGTCAATTTCTCAAATGCCTTAATCCCTTCAATCAATTATTTCGTCGGTGGTTTAAAAAAATTTCACAATATGTTGTGATTGTCTTGTTTACTGGGATTTACTTACATTTTAGAAAGTAATTGAAACTGAAGGCGAGACTGAAGTTGACACTGAAGACAAGCTACATGAAGATGAAACTATCCCACCAGAGGAATCAGATACTTTACCTGATAGTGATAACAGCGAAGAAGAACCAGAAAACCAGGAGGAGGATTGGACGTATGCTTCCATGGAAGAGAGTGCTACTGAAAGCGAGTGTAATGATGACTCAGAGGCACAGTCAACAGATGACGTGAGGTAAGATTGTTACTGGATATACCCATACGGTAAATGGTCCATTTAGGGCCCGGGTGCTCATTTCATTTTAGGTGAGAGGGGGATGCTAATTCAAAGGGGAGCGCTTACTTGGTTCATCAATGTTTGGCCTCAAAATGACAATATCTTTATTGCTAGTAATGCCGAACTAAAATGTTATGGCAAAAGTGAAATGGGATTACAAGGAACTTAATAAAGTGAAGCACCTATGTGCTCACATATTTCTGTTGAGGAATTGAGAAGCAAGCCTGGTATGACTGTGAAGAACATTAATTTTGTACTAGTACAAATGTCACATTCATTAAAAGTACCATACACGTATAGTATATTTTTTGGGGGGAGGGGGGGTGCTTTTTCCAAATTTTAAGGAGTGCTAATTCGAAGCGGGGGGCTTATTTGAAGCTGGGCACTAATTCGAGCATTAACAGTAGTTAAAAATACCTACTGTTTATTTGCTGTATTCACTATAATAAATTATCTCAGTTAACTGGGAACACCACTGTGCCTGATGCACATATATACATTTGTAGACGTGTTGTAATGTCTTCAATGATCTCTTCTATTTAAGGGTTGATCCCAATACATCGGAGCACAACCAACCAAAGTTTATTGTCTTCTATGGAATGCTCATGAACATCTTCACTTTGTTCTGCTTCAAGTGTAAGGCCTCTGGGCCATCTGTGTCAATGAAGTGCCATGGAACTATGGTCAGTGTGATCCAGCACTGCATGAAATGCAATGATGTGTTTGAGTGGAAATCTCAACCACTTGTAATGGGGAAATATCCAGCAGGAAATGTGCTGCTTAGCTTTGCTGCATTAATGGCAGGTGCCTCTATAATCAAAGTTTTGCTTATGTTTCGTCATATGGGTATTTCTGTATTTTCTGCCAGGACGTATTTCAGACACCAACGACAGTTTATCTTTCCAACCATTCTTTCTTACTGGGAGTCCTATAGAGTCAAACTCGTCAACAATTTGAAAAAGATGAAGGACAAAGTAACTTGGACAGGTGATGGGCGGTTTGACTCTATGGGCCATTCCACCAAATATGGTGCCTACACCATGCTGTGCACAACAATTATGAAAATTGTGCATTTTGAAATTGTGCAGGTAAGGTTACCATGATTATGGAATTTGTTCCCTGGAATTTGGTTCCAATGAAATTTCATTTTTTATGATTCATTGGCCCCCACATTGTTAGCCAAAATGTCAAGGTCTTAAAGGACCCTAGTCAGCCACACCGTTGTTTTTGTTTACGTATGAGAGTTTGGCCATTGTATGTTATTCGAAGCATGTCGAATGGATGGAAATCACTCTGAAACTACTAAAGATAGTTAAACACACTTTCAGGAACACAACTGACCGTAAAGCAATAACATTTCACTTCACCATGCAATATCAATAAGGTGATGGCATCGAAAATGGTGGAGGCTAACTAGGGTCCTTTAAATGTGGAAAAAATGTGTCAGGCCCCCACATTACATCAAAATCTGGATCCCCCACTTTGCTTTATGTTGTTGGCCTACAAAGAGCCAACATATGACATGACATCAAGAACCTTTCTTCAGACTCGCAAACTAGCAGCCTTGAGGGTTTTCATGCCACTCTCAACCACTGGCATCCAAAAATGATTTGCTTTTCCTGGTTGGGAACATTTTGTAGGTAAGGTAAAGTAATTACCTCCTTGGAATGGAGCGAAGATGATGACTGAGAGAGTGAAGCAAATAAAACATAAAAAGCCATAGATTGTTGTGATCATGGTTTACATATATCTTTTACAGCTTAACAATTGATGGTAGTTTTAATCGCATTCTGGAAGGAACCCTCACCTCCTTCCAGTGTGGCCGGGTTTGATTTTGGACTGTGAATTGAGTCTGTTACTGCTTGTCACCTTGAACCAACTGCTTTCCTCTCTATGGGACTATTTACATTAGTCACCCATTATATATATATATATAATATAATATATCTCTAAATTTTTTTTTGGGGGGGGGGGAAATCATTGTTTTTCTGGCCCATTTTCCCTGGGATTCAATGCTTTTCCCCAAGCTGAACAGAAAAACCTTACCATGCAGCATCATTTCTGTTTACAGACATATTTTAGCAAGCCTCCACTTTAATGAGAATGTAAACAGAGAGAAACAGACAAACAAGAATGGTGACAAATATTACAAAGTTTCTTACCCCAAGTTCAAACTTGTCCACCAACCTATGGTATGAATCTGCACTATTTAAACTCCATGTCTAAGCCTCATGTTACTGTAAATAGATACCAGATAGGTTTCAAACCATGAGATCCAGGGCGCCCAGCACAATACTTGTATGAAAAAAGTAAGTTAAACTGGTCGCCCAAGGACAAAACTTAGTCGCCTGAGGCACCTGGGGCACCCTTAGTGCACAGCCCTGCGCTTGGCCCATAATTATGTAGAATTACTGTTGACCTTATCTAAGCTTCACATGTTATTCAAGAAACTCTTGACTCAGTATTGTCTTCCACTGGCTGAGAAACGAATGAAGCGGAAAACGTTTTTCTCACACACATCTGGGAGTCGGGTGCTAGTGTGTGCGGGGGGTCTAGCTCATATGATGTGTTGTAGCTTTCAGTTTTCTTGTTGCCGTTCTTTGAGCCTGACCTAGTTGCGTGTTTCGGCTTGGCATGGCTACCAGTTGTGTGTGAGAAATGTATTTACTTTGTTTTTGTATATGATAATGCTTCATAATTTGAAAAAAAAATTTCCACCAAGGATAAACTTGAACCACAACACCTATAAATTGAAGGGCTGGATGCAAAAACCTAGTAAGTGACAATTTCGGTCGATTTTCAGTTTTACTTAAAACTAGCCCAAATTTTGCAAGTTGACTGGAGATGAACTTAAGAACATTGCCCTGGTATTTTTTTTACCGATATGAGCTTTATTTATTATTTTATCCCTTGGTACTGTATGATATGGGCTGTAAAGGTATGTGCGTTCCCAAATGGTATGGTTTTCCAGCTGTTTTCATTTTGCTGCCATTTGGCAACTAATAGCTGGTATCAGGTCATAAACAAATTTCTTGGGAGTACCTCCCCAGGGGGGGATTGGCACACTAATACAATTTTTGATACCATTTCAGAATATGGAGATGAGTTAAAGAACTTAATGTTCAACTTGCCCAAGAATACACTGAAGGAGACATTTGACAGATATTCAGCAAAAGCCCCTGATTCCCTAACATCACAATTTCCTAATAGAGCAAGTAAAGACGAGGCAGTGACATCCCACAGGGAAAGGCAGATTATAAGCACTAAACTTTTTCCATCAGGTAAATTCCATCCTCTTGTTTATTGATAAGGTTTACATCAATATCTACAGCTAATTTGTTATCTTACCGACACTGGTTTCTCTCGTCATTTTTAATTGAGGTTGTGTTGTTTTGTAATGTTGTAAGATATTTGACATTTTCCATCAAAGTATTAATTATGATAGAAGTGAAACATAAATGAAAATATTCAAATTCATCAAATAAGTTTGATTTTTACTTTTGTAAGTTGATGTTGAACTGTTATTTTCTATTTTTGCAGCTGAGGAGCAGGATACATTATTAAAGAGAACGAAGCAGTCACAACCAGCTTCTCGTTCCAAGGCTCCTTCTTCCACACGAGCTAGTAGAAACTCCAAACGTCCTGCACGAGGTCTTTCAAAAGGAAAACGCCATTGAACAAATGCCAAATGTGTTTGTCAAAGTTGCCTTTTTTGAACAGTGGAACTTGCTCATATATGTTATTGTTGGCGACAAAAGCTTTAGTAATAACAGTTTTATGTTGGACTGAAAATTCTACCAATGTACCTGTTTTGAATTGTTCTTTTTTTTTCGCCACACAAACAAAAGTTGAATTATAAATAAACAACATAAATCAATATACAAGATGTAAAGCTCAAAGGAAAGTTATGAGTTCTATCCAAACCTAGAGAAAATCAGGACAAACAGGAAATAAACTGCAATGTAGTGCTTTTTTTTATTAAAAGTAAACTGACCTCTATTTACATCACCATATTATATTTTTTGTCTCAAACTTAAACAACTTGCCTTTGTTGAAGAAAACGAATTGAATTATGGGTTGCCCTTTGAGCAAAGTGAACCTTTTAGCTTCTAGTGGCAAGAGCGAGAAAGATAGTACAAAGTAGGTTAAAACAGAAACAAAGATGGTTAAAGTAACAAAACAATAGTTCCATAAAATATCCATACAACCCCATGGAATGGATTTTATACGAGTACTCCACCCCACTCAATTAAACTCCATACATTACTTTAAAGTTTGTGGTCTTTGATAACCACCCACCCCCTAGGAATTTCTAATTCCCTTCCATGGGGGGGTGGGGGGTGGGGGGGCTATGAATATTTTTTGGAACTACGTAATAAATATTTGGGTGAAGTGCTTCAAAAAAAAATTGCAATCTCTTCAGTGTGAGCCATGCACAAAAGCTACAGATGTACGTCTATATCAGTACCATACAATTATCAGTCAATCATGGGTATGACTATCGTAAACAATGACTTGAAATTATTTTACTATTTAGAACAATGATTTTTTGATATTTTCCAGTCTATTCTCTTTGTTGTGCAGTAGCATACCCTCGTACATTGTGTGATGAATACTTTGTCCTCAGACTATTATAAACACAAGCGGGTAAGGGCCTGGTGTTGTCCCACCCCATGTATCCGAACATCCACCTCACCACCCATCTGTAGGCAACACTTCTTATGAACCTATCGATAAAAGTGAAGTACAATTAATATGGTGAGGCGAAAAATCCTGTAGGGAGGGAGCAAAACAACGGACAGGCCCAAGCTACTGGCTTTGCTGCAGTGAAGATACATATATTGCTTAGATTATTCACGGAAAAAAATCATTAAAGTGTCAGTGTATTCATCACTGCTGTTACACTGCACTGTTACAAATACGCAAAAAATATCATAGAAGAAAAAAAACCATTAACACCAAGAAAACATACTCGTTTTCAGTCACTCCAGTTCGTCGTCTGTAGCCTCTTCCATTTTTATCCCGCAATAAGGGAGCAACTTGTAGTAGGACTGTTCTGTTGGTGAGGGCCTCGAAGTCCTCGTGCTGGGTGACACAATTGAGTCTTTCAATTGAACCATCAAATGTTAGTTTTCTCAATGCAGGGAGAACTTCGCGACAGCAACGAAACTCCAGAGCACCTTCTAGTTGTTGGTCACTGCATTGTTGACATTGGCACCTACAACAAGACGATGCTTTATTCATTATCAACAGAAGCACGCTCGTGATATTTAAAAACCTTCACTTACCATTCACGAACTGTTATTTGCCCCTCGAATCAGCTTTCCAAAACTGCTGGAGTTAATCCGTCCGCATCTGCTTCTTCCTCGTCTTCTTCACTGTCGCCATCATCACTCGCAAGAGATTCTTCCTCGTACGGTTCAGCAACATAGCCGATCGATTTTCCATTGAATCCCCTCGGTCAGAGCTCTCAGAAGGTTCGGAAGTGATACTTTCTTCAGAATCGTTCGACATTTTTACCAAAAAAATTGTCCAAAGTCGAGAAGAACGCGAGAACAACACTACTTTTTGACAAGTTGCCTGTAATTTCCTCATGAATTCCTCACGTGGACGAATCTTCGTGTCCACAACATTACGTCACGACGCATAAACTAGGTCCCAGATTCCGGTTTGCAATTTCTTTTTATTCGTTTTTAAATTCAAAGTATTTTTCCTGTTTGTGGTTGCAGCTTTTAAGAAGCTGATACCTACTTTGTCACATCGTCCACCGAAAGTAAGTCCAATTTTCGTGATGTTCGGATTGCCGAAAGTTACTCCTGATTACATGCGACGCGTTTAGTGATGGGCATTCCTCAGTCTTTCCTTATGGTCCTAGCAAGGCAAGGAGTGTCCATTGCCCTGGTTTGTTGCCTAGTTTGTTGACTATCGTTTGTAGGATTTTGTACAGTTGTTGGTTTTGTATCAGTTTTCAGTCGTCACAGCTATGCTTTGCGACTTGCTTTTGAGCCGGATTTGACATTGAATTTTTTTCGTATATGATTCTGCGTTATTTTGAAATGCTAACCAGACAAAATCTCGAGCTTTATATCGGTCATTTGGTATTGAAAATTAACTTGGTTTTGCTTTGAAAGCTATTCAAAACATGCAATAAATGAAACACAAATTCGATGAAACTACATGCACTTTTCAAAGTGGCAATTTTTTTATGTTGAGAGTCTGTACCATTCTAGTTTCAGCACTCCCTTTGCGAGGGCCTTCTTGTTATATCATTGTACACTTATCATCACTTTACCAATTTGTTGTTCCTCCTTTCAGCTTCGATCTGTTCTTGAAGATCTTCATTTTTAAATTCTGTAAAAAGAATATTTGACTAAAAGAACTGTAAGAAGTGACGTTCCTCGGACAACTTACAAGCTTTCGTCTCTCATTTCTCCACTTTCCACTGTATTTCTCTTCTTCTGCGGTTACAGTGGCATCCTAAGCAGAAGCAAACATCAAGTGCAGGCCATAGAGAAAAACTCGTAAATCCTGTGCATTGTCACTGAAAGCTCCAGTGTTGCTATTGAAGAGTAATTACCGTTGTGGGTTTTATCAAGTCTGTTATTTTCTTCTGGCCTGTCTCCAAATCCTTAAGGGACGTCAATACTTCCTCCTCTGCCGTTTTTGCTGTTGGCCACTTGAAGAAGTGTTTATTGAGATTGTGGGCTTGCTCCAACCTTAAAACCAATTGCCAACTTTCTCTTGAAAATCTAGCCACATATCTTTCTTTTCTGAAGTCCTTTGGCGAACAAAGAAACAAAACTATAGAAAAAAATGGCTGTTTTTGGAAACTAAGAATGTGAAACACTAGGTACACTTGCGTTGTTTTTGTTCATATTTTTTGTGCGCTGCAAATACTCATGCAGCTCTGTGTCCAAGCGCTTGTTGACGCCTACTTCAGGCACTTCAGACGATTCTTGTGGCACTTTCATATGGCCCTAAACAAAGGCTCTTATTAATCTCGCCAAATCCATAAAGCTGTCAGTAAACAAAGAGTTTGCGGCGGAATGTGAGTCGGCCTCTGCTCTCTTGGGCGCTATGTCGCAAAACAGAGAGCTATAGAGTTCAGACATTTCAAAAACTGCTTTTAGAAGAACTGAAACAGACAGACTGTGTAGCAGGCCTGGCTGGCTGAAAATGGGTACGGGATCTTACCCCTTACCCTCTTTTTGATTGGTTGCCTAGTTACCTAGATCTAAGACGCACAAGCATTAGTCTTACGTCATTCCAAAAACATCGCCGGAGTCGTCATCATTCTTGCAAAATATTCACCCCTCCTTTCGCTTTAAGAATTCCTGCGCAAACCTGTTCTCACTGCAAACGTGGGCGTATTTCCTTGCGCAACCTTTCATCCGCCTTCTTGACCTCTTGCTTTGACCCTCTGATGATAACGGATTATTTCGCATCACCCTTGGGTACATGGGTCATTACTGCAATAGGCTTAGACACATTATGCCTGCATAAGTTTGGTAATGCTAAAGTTAAAACATCAAGCACAATGCACGTTTTGTAATGCTACAAAATTTATCTTTCATTGATTTCGATGAAACGTCTGTTAGAGAAATGTCTCTTCACGACAATATCGATTGCTAACCCAATAGATAGATGGCAATTGAAATATGTTCCAGAGAGGGATCTAAGAATCAAATTCCTTTAGTGCTGTTTAGAGCTTGTTGTTGTTGCTTCTTGCATTTTACTAGGTAGATAAAAGCGTTGCGTTGTTAACCCATGGAGGTACCTGGTCTGTGCAGGAGCAGGAAAAGGGCTAAAATTTGAGCATAATGCGCAGACACCAGCATAATGTTTGGCTACGATTTTTAGGGTGACGGGCTGCTCAATTTTGGCATAACAAGTCTAAAAAAACATGAAAGGCTTATCAGGGATCTTGGAAACAGACATTTAGTTTCCTTCGTATTACCCCATAAGGCGCAAACAATTTATTTTCAACGGTAGGATATTGCCTTTCGTTTGTTTTTGCTCAGCGAACAAAGAAACTTTCTATACACATATACAGTTTTCAAAAATAATCTGCTAGAAAGCAGCGATTTTCTAAAGATAAGCAACACTTTGGATGCGATCACTTTATTCTGTAACAAGCTAGCATAATAGATTTTTAAAAGACGTCTTGTGCACATACACTATAGTGAATCAACAATCCTGTCTATGTTTGCCGAAAAAGAGGAGTCCGTGGCTGAGTCCATATCTTCATCAGAAGAAAACGAACATTGCATGTTCCTCTTCTGAAACTTTCGTATTTTCCCTTACATTTGTTAATTGTGGGGACACATAATCATCCTTTTTTTTTTTTCACCCTGCCTTTTGCCCTCCTCTGGTTTTGATCATTGGTGGAAAGAGACTAAGTCGGAATCTGAGCCTTCCTTTTGCGATCCCTTTCTTCTTTCAGATACTTTTCTTTGCCCTCTAGCTTTTTCCTGAATCTGCAGGCGTGCTAAATTTCTTTTCTTTGTTGTGCGGGTTGTTTTTAACGCCTTCCCTTTCTTTCTTCCTCTTTCGATACACTCTTGATTTTAGCGCGTGTTTTAGGTGTCATTTGCCATGAAGCAGGGAACAATACATACATACATACATACATACACGTTTATAGTTGAAATGGTGTAACCTGGTATGACTGTTATATCATTTCGTGACATTTGGAAATAATGTCTGTTACGATGTTTGTTACTTGCTGCAGTTGTTGGTTGTTATAGTGAAAGATTTCAATCTGGTGAATCTTGGGGATTGTTCATAAAGTAACACAACAAGTTTCTGTTTCATTGAAAGTTGCTCCCAATGCTTTCGTCAGGGAAACAAACAACTGCACAGAGACAGAAGCACATGAAATGAGATACTTGACAATGCTTCATCAATGGAGTTGGGGCTGGTTTTACCAACTTTATCAATAAGACGTTAAGTAGGGAGGAGAAAAAAGCATGTTGAAATTGAAGTGACTTAATACCATTAAGGTGTGGTAAGTGGATAACAATGATGAGCCTGGAGAGTAGTAACGTCAAAACTTTATTGAGCACGTATATTTACAACCCTCAATCATGATTTATGCCCTTCATTCTGTCACGTTCACGGTCTTTCATTCCCTTTCCATTGCCTTTGCTTTATGGGTCTGTCAAGAATCAAATAAAACATTTAGTGGATTTCTGATGAAACGAAAAAATTATTTTTTAGTGGGCTTATGGCTTCTGACATGCCAAGACACAAGGAAGATAATGGAAAGTTACCTGTGGTACTAGAAGGCGTTTCTGAGTTTGTCTTGTTGCCAATTATGGTATCTGTATTGGCTGGCTGTCTTATAAAATGTACTGCTATGACCATGTTGTCCCTTACAAGTTGATAGATAACATCAAAGTAAGTCCAAATGGCCGAAAATAAAATTTGGGGGGAAAAATTACTGAATCATTACTTTCCATCTGGTAAGGTAATCCATCTGTGGTCTGGCCTAAATGTAGGTACAAAATAGAAAAGATTTAGTACATTGATGATACAAATTACTAAGAATAGAGCATTAGCTTAAAAGTAACGCATTTCATAAAAATAACTCCCCTCTCCCTTCCCCTTCCCCTTCCCCTTCTCCTTCTCCACAAGGGCGTGAGATATTATGCGATCATGTAGGAGCATAAATACACATTCAAGAGAATTCTACTTACAGCATCTAGTTGGGCCAAGCACCCTTCCAGATAGGCCCCCATTTCTTCCAAGAAGGAAGCCACTTGGTCGCCTGAGAATGTAAGCTGCATCATGATAAGAATTCATGAACACCAAAAGAAACAAATGCTTCATGTTTGAATGCCGATGAAAAATAGTTCTTTGATCACTGCCGGATATTTGTGTGGAAAAGTAACCTGCCTTACGGATATAAACTGATCCGACATTATTCCTCTTGGAAAACTGGATGGTAACTTCGAATCAGATTCCTGAAACTTGATACTCAACAGTGTGGTTCCAGGTAACTCTTCTCGGTAACGGAGGTTTATTACCAATTTACCACACCACTAAATTGTTGCCCCTCTGAACTCAAGTCTCATTAGGATCACCAAATGAGTATCTTGTTACAATCAATAAGCAATCATCAGTATTTGGGGTCCAATTTTATTTTCAGTGAAGAAAATGATACGCCAATCTAATTGGGTTAACGTGTAAGTGCATTAATTAAACTACTAGCTGAAAATGCAACCCACGGGGATGATAAACCAAGCCAAACCAAAATACAATACTCCTTTGGAAAGCTCTTCAAAGATCTGAGATACTCTTTCAAAATGTTTTTTGGTGAAATTTTCTCGCTGATTGGCCAGAAATGAACAAATGTATGTGATGGAAAGGATTGTTCACTGTCTTATGACAACCTTAATAGTGTATTCAATTTCAGTAACCCTTTTCAGAAACAGAGAATAATTATATTCTCCTTAATTCACCGAATGTACCCATTCTTTTTTGCACTTAACCCTGAATACAGATTAGCATTACAAAAATTATGCATTGTAATTAAAATTAGACCCTCCGTGCGTAAAATGTGACGAATGGCGGTGCTACGCTAAAACCCTTGCAGGGCTTTCAGCGATGCTTTCTAACGACTGTGAATTGAAACCATGGAAATGAGGGGGGTTTGTTATTTTTTTTCCGAGTTTAGTGGTTCATAGCCACTTCAATCTATCCAATATCCGAGGTTCTTTGTCTTCTTTGTCTACCTTTTCTTGATTAAGCCTGGCTTCGAATTTGAGGGAATCCAATTCAATGCCTGCAAATGTGAGTACTGACGAAGGGCCCTGTGTTAAATTGATGTAAAATTTCCAAAGGGCGGCTATACGTAGACAAAGAAGTGGCACTGAGGCTAGCTTCCAGCAAGCGTCTTAGTGTGTCTCCCAATTATCCGGCCTCAAATGTTCAGGTAGGGGAGTCGGGACCCGATCCATCCTGTGATACAAGCCCTTAGCACCAATTTCCTAATCAATGAAAGCAACTATGAGTCTTGTGAGTAGAATCCTTTCTGTTTTGTGAGATTGTTGCATAAAAAATTCTTTGCAAACTTAGTAGCTTCGATAATAGCGAAATGCTTGCTCTGCGTCAAATATGATGTCCTTCCTGTTGCGCTTGCGCAAAACGTTTCGTTCTTCAAGCAGAGAGACTGGCAAGGAATTTGTAATTAGGCCCCTCTTATCTTTCAAGCATTTTGTGAGAACGATTTTTTTTTTCAACTAATGACATGCTCGAGAGTGAAAGCGAGGTTGTACTGTTCATTTAACAGCTTACTAACACTGTGGGACATTTTGTGCAAACTAACTCATTAAGTTGTTCCCACATGTAAAGATGAGTGGCAAGAAAGCCATCCTTTATCGCATTCATTACTAGTGTGGTATTTTCTGAGTAGAATCCTTTCTGTTTCATGATTTTGTTGCATAAAATGTTTTTTGCAAACTCAGCAGCGTCTTTTCCGTCATGTCCATCCAAAACGACAAAACTTTTCCTCTGCGTCCAATATGACATTCTCCCTGGTGTGCTTGCCAATTAGAAGAGAAACTTATCTCAAAACGTTTCGTTGTTCTTAACATTTTGTTGTTGAAGCAGAACTGCTTGCAAGGAATTTGTAATTAGCCCCCTGTTGTGTTTCAAATATTTTGTCAGAACGAATTTTCTTTTCAACCAATGACATGCTCGAGACTGAAAGTGCAGATGTACCATTCACCTAAGAGCTTACCAACACTGGAACATTTTGTGTAAACTACTTCACTAAGTTGCTCCCATATGTCAAGAAGCGTGGCAAGAGAGCCATCCTTTATCTTATTCATTACTAGTGTGGTATTTTCTGATTAGAATCCTCTCTGTGTCGTAATGTTGTTGCATAAAAAAATCTTTGCAAACTCAGCCGCAACTTTTCTGCCGTGTCCGTCGAAAACGGCGAAAGGTTTCGTCTGCGTCAAATATGAGGGTCTCCCTGGTGTGCTTGCCCATTAAAAGAAAAACTTATCTCAAAACGTTTCGTTGTTCTTAACATTTTGTTGTTGAAGCAGAACTGCTTGGAAGGAATTTGTAATTAGACCCCGGTTGTGTTTCAAATATTTTGTCAGAGGGAGTTTTCTTTTGATCCAATGACATGCTCGAGAGTGAAAGCGAGGTTGTACTTTTCATTTAACAGCTTACTAACACTGTGGGACATTTTGTGCAAACTAACTTACCAAGTTGTTCCCACATGTAAAGATGCGTGGCAAGAAAGCCATCCTTTATCGCATTCATTACTAGTGTGGTATTTTCTGAGTAGAATCCTTTCTGTTTCATGATTTTGTTGGATAAAATGTTTTTTTGCAAACTCAGCAGCGTCTTTTCCGCCATGTCCGTCGAAAACGACAAAACTTTTCCTCTGCGTCAAATATGACATTCTCCCTGGTGTGCTTGCCGATTAAAAGAGAAACTTATCTGAAAACGTTTTGTTCTTAAAGCAGAACTGCTTCCAAGGAATTTGTAATTAGCCCCCTCTTGTGTTTCAAATATTTTGTCAGGAGTTTCTTTTGAACCAATGACATGCTCGAGAGTGAAAGCGAGGTTGTACTGTTCATTTAACAGCTTACTAACACTGTGGAACATTTTGTGCAAAGTAACTCACCAAGTTGTTCCCACATGTAAAGATGAGTGGCAAGAAAGCCATTCTTTATCGCATTCATTACTAGTGTGGTATTTTCTGAGTAGAATCCTTTCTGTTTCGTGATTTTGTTGCATAAAATTTTTTTTGCAAACTCAGCAGCATCTTTTCCGTCATGTCCATCGAAAACGACAAAACTTTCCTCTGCGTCAAATATGACATTCTCCCTGGTGTGCTTGCCGATTAGAAGAGAAACTTATCTCAAAACGTTCTGTTGTTCTTAACATTTTGTTGTTGTAGCAGAACTGCTTGCAAGGAATTTGTATTTAGACCCCTGTTGTGTTTCAAATATTTTGTGAGAACGAATTTTCTTTTCAACCAATGACATGCTCGAGACTGAAAGTGAAGATGTACCATTCACCTAAGAGCTTACTAACACTGGAACATTTTGTGTAAACTACCTCACTAAGTTGCTCCCATATGTCAAGAAGCGTGGCAAGAGAGCCATCCTTTATCTTATTCATTACTAGTGTGGTATTTTCTAAGTAGAATCCTATCTGTGTCGTGATGTTGTTGCATAAAAAAATCTTTGCAAACTCAGCAGCAACTTTTCTGCCGTGTCTGTCGAAAACAGCGAAACGTTTCGTCTGCGTCAAATATGAGGGTCTCCCTGGTGTGCTTGCCCATTAAAAGAGAAACTTATCTCAAAACGTTTCGTTGTTCTTAACATTTTGTTGTTGAAGCAGAACTGCTTGGAAGGAATTTGTAATTAGCCCCCTGTTGTGTTTCAAATATTTTGTCAGAAGGAGTTTTCTTTTGAACCAATGACATGCTCGAGAGTGAAAGCGAGGCTCGAGAGTGAAAGCGAGGTTGTACTTTTCATTTAACAGCTTACTAACACTGTGGAACATTTTGTGCAAACTAACTCACCAACTTGTTCCCACATGTAAAGATGAGTGGTAAGAAAGCCATCCTTTATCGCATTCATTACTAGTGTGGTATTTTCTGAGTAGAATCCTCTCTGTTTCGTGATTTTGTTGCATAAAATTTTTTTTGCAAACTCAGCAGTGTCTTTTCCACCATGTCCATCGAAAACGACAAAACTTTTCCTCACCGTCAAATATGACATTCTCCCTGGTGTGCTTGCCGATTAAAAGAGAAACTTATCTCAAAACGTTTCGTTGTTCTTAACATTTGGTTGTTGTAGCAGAACTGCCTGCAAGGAATTTGTAATTAGCCCCCTGTTGTGTTTCAAATATTTTGTGAGAACGAATTTTCTTTTCAACCAATGACATGCTCGAGACTGAGAGTGAAGATGTGCCATTTACCTAAGAGCTTACTAGCACTGGAACATTTTGTGTAAACTAACTCACCAAGTTGCTCCCACATGTCAAGAAGCGTAGCAAGAGAGCTATCCTTTATCTTATTCATTACTAGTGTGGTATTTTCTGAGTAGAATCCTATGTGTGTCGTGATGTTGTTGCATAAAAAAATCTTTGCAAACAGTGGTAGGTTGTGAATATAAATAATTGTTTTCAGTTGAGTTACAGTACATGATTTTTCCAGTAAGCTGTAGCTGATACTTCATGAAATTGTGTTTAGTCGTGTTCTGAGAAATTAGCTGCCTGGAAATACACATCAGTGTAACACTTACTAACACATTCACAAGGGGGTTAATAAAAACATCTCATCAAGTCTTAGACAGTGTCATCAAAAACAGAATCATAATCAGAGTCACCATCTGAGCTTTCAGGCTGGGGTAGGTTCATTGCCTTCAAAGCTGCATTTACCTCTTCCTCTAGGATGCGAATTTGATGAGCTTCAATGTCTTCATCCTCTCATGTGTTTAGCTGCAGGATAGGTGTGGAGGGAGGATCGAAATCAGCTTGCACTGAAGCATCAGAAAATGTGACTCTCCCAGCTTCTTTTCATTTGGCGATTTTTCTTCTTGGCTTGATTCTTGTCCACTCTTTGACAGTGGCTTGAATTAGTTGGTCAGATTCCTTCACTGCAGGTCCATTGAATGTGATGTGTAGCAAAGCACCGAGCATGTCATTCTTTAATCTACTTCTCATTCGTGTCTTAATCCTCTTAACTGCTGACGCCCCTCTCTCCGGCCAAGCATTGCTCACTGGAAGGGAAAGACACAGCTCTGCCAGATACAACAAACCAGGTACAAAGTGCTGATATCTGGCACGCATGGACAACATCTTTTCAAGAGTCCATTCTGTAGGGGACCTTGTAACCAGGGCTTTCTTTGGTTGGGGATTCAAAACTTCGGAAGGTATTTGCTCTTTCATTTGCAGAAGATTGTACTTGAATTTCTGCCATTCGCACAACAGTTCTTCTTTCATTTCTGCTTTGCTGTGGTGACCATTATAGAAATAATCTGCCAATGTTTTGATGTCATTACCACCATACTCCTTGAAGGCCGGGTCTGATCTTGCAGGAACGGCTGTGGGGTCAAATATTTAAAAGGCTGTTAGAACAGGAAGACTGTTTTCAAAGCGACTATCAATGTTCTCTTTCAGTGCTGTTACATACTTCTGAGTGAGAGATGTCAAACTCTGCTCATGGAATTCAGCAAGTATCGGAAGGTCACATTTTGAAAGTCTGCCTCTTCACTGAGATCTTTCTTCAAATCCTGCAGGGGCTTGTTTGTTGAGGCTATGGTCTGTACGGTTTCAACAGTGTACTTGATAGCTGGGGTGATAGCTGCAAAGGAAACATTGCCTTCTTGAAAAGCTCTGCTTAGGTGAGCAGAGAGAATGGCAAAAGAGAATGGCAAAAGTTGCACGATTCATACGAAATTTATTCAGTTGTTAGGATTTGTGTTGACTCGCAGTCTTTCAAGTCTATATAAACAAAAAATCAAATACATTTTATGCTCACTCACCTGCATCTGGAAGCGGCCGTGCTTTCTTCGAAAAATATGCCATACTAGGATTTCCATCGCCCGCAGCGCACTTTCTCTCAGCCATTGTTTTTTTTAAGCACGTGGAAAACCGGAAGAGAAAACAGCGTGTAATCTAGGCATATTTGCCACCAGTCCTTCTCGCCTCTGTAATCAACATGGCGGACTGCAAATGCCAAAGTGTTGATTGGCGTTGATATACATTGAAAAGACCTTACTTAAAATCATCCACAGCAAAAAATGAGACCTAATATCAAAGTAAGGAACTTTCATTTACGAGTGCCTTTGTTTTTATAACTTCAATGTCAATGCAATGTTAAAAGCCTTCAAATGACAAAGTAAACTTTGAGAGTTCGAATGGCAAAAGTCAGCAAAAGTAGGCGGGGCTGATATCGAAAGTAGCCACCGGAGTTCGCGGTTGCCGGCTTCTAATGAAAACCCTGGTGAAAGCGAGGTTGTACTGTTCATTTAACAGCTTACTAACACTGTGGAACATTTTGTGCAAACTAACTCACCAAGTTGTTCCCACATGTCAAGATGAGTGGCAAGAAAGCCATCCTTTATCGAATTCATTACTAGTGTGGTATTTTCTTAGTAGAATCCTTTCTGTTTCGTGATTTTGTTTCATAAAAAATTCTTTGCAAACTCAGCAGCATCTTTTCTGCCATGTCCGTCGAAAACGATGAAACGTTTCATCTGCATCAAATATGACCTTCTCCCTGGTGTGCTTGCCCATTAAAAGAGAAAGTTATCTCAAAACGTTTTGTTGTTCAACAGAACTGCTTGCAAGGAATTTGTAATTAGCCCCCTCTTGTGTTTTAAATATTTTGTCAGAAGGAGTTTTCTTTTGAACCAATGACATGCTCGAGACTGAAAGCCAGGTTCTACAGTTCATTTAACCGCTTCCTAACACTGTGGAACATTTTGTGTAAACTAACTCACCAAGTTGCTCCCACATGTCAAGATGGATGGGAAGAAAGCCATGGTTTACCTCATTCATTACTAGTGTGGTATTTTCTGACTAGAATCGTTTCTGTTTCGTGATGTTGATGCATAAAAAATTCTTTCCAAACTTAGTAGCTTCGTCGTGACAAGGAAATGCTTGCTCTGCGTCAAATATGACATCCTCTCTATTGCACTTGCGCATGCAGTAAAACAAAACCTTATCTCAAAACCTTTTGTTCTTGAAGCAGAGAGACTGGCAAGGAATTTGTAATTAGGCCCCTCTTATCTTTCAAACATTTTGTGAGAACGTTTTTTTTTTTCAACCAATGACATGCTCGAGAGTGAAAGTGAGGTTGTACTGTTCATTTAACAGCTTACTAACGCTGTGGAACATTTTGTGCAAACTAAGTCATTAAGTTGTTCCCACATGTAAAGATGAGTGGCAAGAAAGCCATTCTTTATCGCATTCATTACTAGTGTGATATTTTCTGAGTAGAATCCTTTGTATTTCGTGATTTTGTTGCATAAAATGTTTTTTTGCAAACTCAGAAGCGTCTTTTCCGCCATGTCCATCGAAAACGACAAAACTTTTCCTTTCCGTCAAATATGACATTCTCCCAGGTGTGCTTGCCGATTAAAAGAGAAACTTATCTCAAAACGTTTCGTTGTTCTTAATATTTTGTTGTTGAAGCAGAACTGCTTGCAAGGAATTTGTAATTAGCGTCCTCTTGTGTTTCAAATATTTTGTCAGAAGGAGTTTTCTTTTGAACCAATGACATGCTCGAGAGTGAAAGCGAGGTTGTACTGTTCATTTAACAGCTTACTAACACTGTGGAACATTTTGTGCAAACTAACTCACCAAGTTCCTCCCACATCTCAAGAAGCGTGGCAAGAGAGCCATCCTTTATCTTGTTCATTAATAGTGTGGTATTTTCTGAGTAGAATCCTATCTGTGTCGTGATTTTGTTGCATAAAAGAATCTTTGCAAACTCAGCAGCAACTTTTCTGCCGTGTCCGTCGAAAACGGCGCAATGTTTTGTCTGCATCAAATATTACTTTTTACCCTGGTGTTCTTGCCCATTAAAAGAGAAACTTATCTCAAGACATTTCGTTGTTCTTAACATTTTGTTGTTGAAGCAGAACTGCTTGCAAGGAATTTGTAATTAGCCCCCTCTTGTGTTTCAAATATTTTGTCAGAACGAATTTTCTTTTCAACCAATGACATGCTCGAGACTGAGAGTGAAGATGTACCATTTACCTAAGAGCTTACTAGCACTGGAACATTTTGTGTAAACTAACTCACCAAGTTGCTCCCACATGTCAAGATGGGTGGCAAGTAAGGTATTCTTTATCGCATTCATTTGTATAGTGTGGTATTCTTGTGAGTAGAATCCTTTCTGTTTCATGATGTTGTTGCATAAGAAAGTCTTTTTAAACTCAGTAGTGTTGATAACGGCAAAATGCTTGCTCTGCACAAAATACATGTATGACGTTCTCCCTGGTGCGCTT